>NC_142680.1:3027500-3327500 GCF_964200805.1 Pocillopora damicornis
ATTTTGATGAAAAATTTAGGGAAACTGTGGCAGCTATAGGAGTTTTTCAGTTGTCTGTTTAACTTCAAAGAGATGGCTAACCTGTTGAAATATCAGTTGCTGTAGAAGAGAGTCCAGTTGATGCAGGTTTAGTTGTTCTAGGTTTAGTTGTTGAAGGTTCAGTTGTTGAAGGTTTAGTTGTTGAAGGTTTAGTTGTTGAAGGTTTAGTTGTTGAAGGTTTAGTTGTTGAAGGTTTAGTTGTTGAAGGTTTAGTTGTTGAAGGTTTAGTTGTTGAAGGTTTAGTTGTTGAAGTTAGAAGGCCCAGGCATCTACAAAAAAACAAAGAAAAAAGAAAAAGAATTATCAAAAAGTTACTGATTAAAATGACAAAAATATGAAGGTTTTCCCAGTGGGTGGACATGAGAGTTAGTACCCACTTCATACACCACTCAACCAGTTGAGAAAAAGACGCTTTGATCCATAACTTGTAGCCCTCACTGCTCTGCTAATAATGCCATACTGTGACAGATATCACTTAAATTTAATTTAGTATTCATGACTCAAAATCTGATGCATAATCATTTTGACACTGTTTATTACAAGTAGATGGTGCCCCACTGATAGGTAGTACTTATTTTTTGCCTAATTGTTCAACGATGAATGACAGAATTCAGGAAATCAAATACTCTGAATCCGTGGAACAAATAAATGTTTAAAAAATAAAACAAACTTTCCTTTAAAAATTTTATTGGCTATGTAACTTCGTTAAAAAGAAAAATTTCTTACTCAGCTTGTGATCTTGTCTCTAATACAGCAAGGGAAAAAATAGAGAACAAACAAATTAATTCTCACAAACCCCTTAAATATAACATAACTTGACAATTCATGCATACTAAAACATGCAATCTGTTTTGAAAATATATTTAATTCAGACAAAAGACCTTACACTGAAAGTGTTAGAAACATTTAGTGAACCCATATAAATTAAGTAAACAAACTCTTTTATAAGGAAATATCTCTTTTTACAAAGAGCTGCAATAAAAATTCCATAAAAGATGAAGAGGGAAGACATGTAAACAGCCAAAATGAAACAGTTGACAGTGATTCATCACCTACTTATGATAAAAACATGTACAGAGCTGACACTCGAAAATTACTGACAACCTTGGGAAGACTCAACTAACAGATGATATTTCACAATGCACTCTGCATTTAAAAATAAAAACAAAATTGAAAAATTAAATGTTACCATAAAAGACATCTAATTCATGAATCAATGTTTCAACAATTTATTTCTTCTTGGTGCTGGTCTTACCAAGGCAAACATGATCACAGTTATCCCACAGTACATGGAGGCACTGAGAGACTCCACAGTCAACAATGCTTGGCTTAGTGTATCTTTATTTAGGGTTCAGCCCTTTAATCCTTTTACACAATAACATCAGTATGCATATTCTCTGTACTGTTTTCTATTTATTTCCTACGGTGCTGACAAGGAGAATTTGTTTAACAATCAAGAGCTCCATTGGTTGGTGATAATTTTTTTTACTCTTGTGACCTTAATGTGTGACTCAGGGGTGGTACTGTGAGGAGAAATTAGATGCTAGTCACTCTTAGGGGTTAAAGGGTTAATCCCTACATTGTACAAGTAACTAACATCTGGTTTCTCATGATTACAGTATCTCCACTGAATCAAACACTTTAGTCCTGAGAAGAAAGGAAATGATCACTATTTAACACATTTCTTGATTGTTGAACATATTCTTCCTGTCAGTATTGTGTTGTGTATTTTATCATGTAAGGGTTTAAGCTAATAGAATATACCTGTTTTGAAAGTAGCGTAACCAACAACAACTCCACTCTCATCAGATATATACTTTGTCGAATCATCTGACGCAAACATGATGCGCACACTCTTCAATCGCTCTGATGTATAAATTTCTGGAACCTTACTGATATGAGAGCAATGTCTTTTCACAATATTTATGGGTTGGTCTTCTGTGCTTGTACCTATAAAATAGAACATAGGACACAATTAATGAAAGAGTGCCATGCGCTTACATTTTGAAGTAAGAAAATGCTGATTAGGAGTCAAAGCTCAAGGCTTCACTTCAAGTTTATTGTTGAGGTTGTAGCTAGAGAACCAAGGGTGAGGGATGTCCACGGTAACTGGACATTTCGCACAAAAGACTTTTCACACAAGTCTTTTAGCACAGGTTTTTGACCATTTGCACAATTCTTAGTGGTCATTTCGCACAATATTATTATTATAAGTGAGAAACATCAAAGTAACAGGTATACTGATTGATACAGATAAGACATTTCACCTTCACAAGATCCAACAGTGAAAATGTAGACATTTATTTACATAACTTCTACGTTATAATTATAATGAAAATTAGGCATACTGGTAGTACCTTCAGCAAAAATAGTTCAACATTAATAACTCAATATTCAGAGAGTGATTCACATCGAATGTCGGCACGTGCAAGTGTTGTGATTTGACAACTTGAATGTGTCAGTGTAGGTAGTAACTAGTGATCTTGTAGAAAGACAAGCTCAATCTGTAATCATTTTACAGATCATAAATTTTAATACATCTATTAAGTAGTAACCTTTCAAATTATTCTAATAACAATGGAGAGTTCAGAATCAATCGTTAAGCATCATAGCGACCGTGATGTAGACAAATTATTTCATGAAAGTTTCAAGAATTCAAAATAATTCAAAGATTATACGCTAGCCATCCGATAAGTAATCATATAAACTTAAGATCAAAACAAATAAAGAAATCTAGATGTACTATAGCTTAAATGAATGTAGGAAAGGGCTAAATTTCTACGAGTCTTGCCTGAGTAGCGAGTTAAAATATGCATGATTCGTCAGGTAACATGGCCATGAACTTGAATTTTATATATTTACACAGAAATTTTGTAAATAGGTCTTTCCTCCTTTTAAATAAAAAGTGAAACAGTTTGCAGGTTTTTACTTTGACTTCAGAGGAGGGAGGATTGGTGACAATTACTTTCGAAATCAACATGGTGTCCTTAACGTTGGGTTGTTATGTTCATATGTTTGTAGTGGATGATGTACTGTCAAAACTAAAAGGTTTTTCGTTTAACAAAGGAAAAGTAAAAGAAGTAGTCATTCGAATAGGGAGTTCTTTACATTTTCATAGAGAGAAAGGTTTTTTCCTTTCTTCAAGTAAGAATAGTGATTGTGTTCACAAGCGTTTCAATCTAGTTGAAGTTATTACGTAAATAAATGTCTACGTTCTCACCATTGGATCTTACTGAAAGTGACATGTGAAGGTGAAATGTCTTATCAGTATCAATTAGCATACCTGTTACATTGATGTTTCTCACATATAATTATTGTGCGAAATGACCACTAAGAATTGTGCAAACGTTCCAAAACTTGTGCTAAAAGACTTGTGCAAAAAGTCTTTTGTGCAAAATGTCCTGTATTCGGGAATCTTCAATCTCATTGTTGGATTTCTGCACAAAAATTACACATTTTGCCCCCTTGACTGTCTGAAAGACTTCCATTTTAAAAAACAAGATCAAATTTTCTTGACCAACGTTTTCCTTCCACCCATGGCTTACAAAAATGGACAAATTTGTCAGATTTCAATGCCTGACAAAAATTCATCCTGCTCTGAAGCAAGATGATGGTGCCTTTGAAGATAAGTAAGGCTTGACAAAATTAGTTAGGAACTAAAAATTACTTTCTGCACTTGTACCACAGAACTGGTGACAGATTTTTCACAAAATAGACCAAAAGTTTCCCAGCATGCTCAGGCCCATAGGCAGCAGGGATGAACTAAAGCTTCACCTAAGAGACAAATGATGTCCTGCATACATTTTATTATAAGACTTCTCATAAAAGTTCAATATAGCTATTGTTCCAATTCACTGACCACATAAATTCTAGCCACTTCATAAATCTAGCTTATCTTTTTAAAACACAAGAATGCCAATTTTTGTCTTGAAAGCTATACAAAAAACTTAACGGAAGAAACCACCAGAGATTGCTCTTTTCCAACCCCTCAACTACTACAATTAGTAACCAAGTTTGAGGTGGCTTTTTTTATTCGCATTTATGCCCTGAGTACAAAGCATGCAAGCCATACATTCAGAAAAACAAGGTTCTGTAACTTACGGTACAGACCAAAGAAACAAGGTTGTTAAGATATTTATCATATCTCTAGGTGCAAACGGAGGTTAATGATTTCAATTCAAAAAACTTTTAAATTAAGCAGGCCGTTCATTGAAATATGGTATAATAAATTGACAAATCATAGTGCACTTACCAGTGATGCGTATCTCATCTTCAAAACCTTTCCTATCTGGGTCACACCCAACATTTCCACCCAATTTAAAGCTTGTATAAAACAAGCGAATTGCCTTCCCTTGTGGAACTGGAATATTCCATTCACAATGAGCATTTTGAATGTAAGTCAATGGCCACTTGGGAGTAAACAATGTTCCACTTCCTTGACTCAAAAACTTTTTGCTACAAAACAAAACAGGTAGAAAAAAATTTTTAATTATGTAAAAAGGAGGATTATTCAAACAGCAGTGTTTAACAAGTATTTCCAGCCTTAAGAAAAGCCATAACTGCACACATGCAAAATAACAATAATTTTTCAATGTGTTTGATATTGTCAATCAGCTACTGACACTCATTTACCTTTAGTAATAGTCTGTCAGGTTGACAAATTGATGGTAAAGTATTCAATCATTCATAAACTAAACTTTTCTTGTCAATAATGACCTATTGGCTTTATATAATGAACAAAATAATATGTAGGTACTTGTACATACAATATCTCTTCCTGTGTTCAACTCAATATCTCACTTATTTGCTGTGCTCACTTGTAAGGTATCAAGCCCTCCCATGAAACAAATTACAATGTGAAATAAAATTATATCTTATTTACAGACCTGCAGTTTGAGGTGGGATCCAGTTCTGTGGTATTATCCATAGATGTATAGTATGCTTCAAACTCTTCACCCGGAACTGACCCATAAGGTTTAAAAACAACAGTAATACAGTGGTCCAAGGAATAAATTTTCTCAGGCATGACCAACTCTGAGCAAGAGCAAAACTTTCCAAGATATAGGGACTCTCCATTGCATCTAAAAAGACAAAGCACAAAATGTTTCATGCATATTTCACTTAGGTGCAAAGATTGTTTTGGAAAAATTCCGTGAAATTTGGCATAAATTATTAACATGTCCAACCTCTTTTCAGATATCAGCCTACTGTCTGTGCTGTGTAACAAATATATTCAATTCAAGGGATGTGCGAAATAAAAGATTATATAAAGTTTGATGCAACATACAATTCTCCTTGAGTTTCTTAACCCTTTAACTCCCATGAGTGACCAAGACAGAATTTCTCCTTAAAATATCAAGCAGACAAGTGATGAGAGTAAAGGAAAATATCAATTGAGAGATTATAAGTTTATCCAATACCAAATTTTCCAAACTAACATCATAAGAACTGTATGGTAGATAATGAGGAGAATTACTACGGAGTTCTTGGGAGTTAAAAGGTTAAGGAAATGCAATACAAGGATCTAGTATTTGAATGTAAATCAGAAATCACTAAGGCTTTCTAAAAGCACTTCCTTAACTAGGCGGCAAACTTCTAATCCACAATAGGAACAAAACTAATGTCAGAGAGAAAGATGGGACTTTGACGTCTGATTTTATATTGTAGTTAACAAGAAAACGAACTATTTGCACATCCAGCCGCATTCGACGGAAATACGAAGTGTGAATCACGCATGGAATTGAAGGCCAAAGTATAATGTCTGGATCAGGGAAAAGTTCAAGAAAGTCCGCATTAAAAGAGAATATATAGGACTTATCCAATGCTTGCGTGCTTTTAAGTTAGGTTTATACAATATTGGCGTAAAAACAAGAAATTTTTTCGCCTTCGATTTAGAAACAATTGCAAGACTTGTTCGATCACGCCATTTAACGCTCTTTCGAAAAGAAATAAAACATAGCACCTACCCCACTCTTATTTCTAAAAAACCGTTTTCACAATTCGGCATCCTTCCCATAACTTTTAGTTTCTTAATTTCGAGAACAGCTCTTAGGCCGACGGGAACTCGTATATTGAAGGTGCAAGTAAGGTTGTTGTTATCAGTGAAGCCTGTATGGTTTACAGTACCATTCGGGGCATTGTACTCAGACGGCGGACATTTGGCGAAAGAAGTACCAAGTAAACTCAAAACTAACAGAAGCGAGGGAGGAAAAAAAAGGCCGTCCATTGCTGTGTTTATCTCGAGGAAGTTAAGAATCGTAACGCTGAAACGAATAGTGTCACCATCGAATATATTCCTTGATTACTGAGACGGATGGGGAGCGGAGGGGCAATTCATATGCGCATGCGCTTAAAATTTGTTCGGCGCTTTCGACATTTGAATAAAGGGGTAAGTTTCTAAAGAAACTGTGGTGCTGCGTCGGTGGGAGAGTATAGCAGGTAATTTAGTGGTAACAACTGGGTTGAAAACGTAAATTAGCCACCGTAAAGGGTAAAAAAGCTGACGTTTCGAGCGTTAGCCCTTCGTCAGAGCGATTAGAGGAATTGTGGGTTGTGTGACGTCACCATATTCCCTCCGATGGCGTAGCTCCACTTTCTACATATAAATCCACACACAACCCACAATTCCTCTAATCGCTCTCACGAAGGGCTAACGCTCGAAACGTCAGCTTTTTTACCCTTTACGGTGGCTAATTTACGTTTTCAACCCAGTTGTTAACACTAAATTACCTGCTTTCGACATTTGTTGACACAGCGGCAAAACGAGTGCACATGCTTGAAAATTTACGCGCGAAAAGGAATGGGAATGACAATATTTCCATAGTAACACTATAGCGACGATATGGCGGCATTTTAAAAATTCATATTCTTTGTTTTTATGTGGCGGGGATAAGCCCTAGCCTTGACAGATAAGGTTCCCACTTTCAAGAAAGTTTCTTTCGAACCTTCTCTGCAACATATCTTTCCCAACAAAAAAAATATTCAGGGCACAGGTGTGAATTTTAGTATTGAAGTGGAGCGGTCGTAACATGGCGATGAACTTCGCAGCCCTCCGTATTGTTAGCACTTGTTTTCATCGTCTCCTCAGTATGGCAAACTACCCGGCCAAAAGGTTTGTTGCTTGGGAGAAAAAACACGCCAGAGCTCTTCTTGTAGAGGAAGCATAATTGCATTTAACACTTAAATAACTCGTGGCGGAGGTGGAACCAGGAAATGTTGTCTGAATGTCGCTATCAGAAATTCGAAAAAGGAGCAACACCAGATCGTGCCCACTACTTTCACATTCTTCCCCTCTGAGTGATACACCTATTCCCATGAGACAGTACAAACTATTTGACAATGCTGGAAAAAGTGAGGCTTGTTATCAACCAGGGACACTGTGGTGAACAAGTTGTTGGAGCAATGCTGACAAAATATTTGCCTCAAGGACCACTTTACTTTAGGTAGTTATATTCAAAGGCTTTCATTTCCTGCTGGATAACCTGGGTTTACATACTTCACCCATTTATATAATAAACAATAAAGCGCATGATCACCTTGTTTCCATGAGAAGATCAATAACTTAAACAAAAATATTCATGCAAAATGTAGATGGGTGCCATGCAAAATTCAGAAGGAGTTCCAAGCAGATTTGACAGATGGTCAATGTGATTAACAAGCTATGACAGTTAAATGTATGCTGCAAAACTTACTGCTCTACCACAATTCAAAAGCTCAACAGAGAGAGTCAGGAAATTGGTGCACAGGCTGATAAATCCAATTTCTCAACATTAATCACAGTAAGTACCTTACTTATGCCTGGACATAATCTAAGAAAGGTAACCAATCCACCATGTTGCTAATAATCATAGTTATGCTTTGATTGCACTTGCAGGGTTAAACATCTCCATCACAACATCTATCAGGTAATAATATAACACTGATAAAGGTTCTGCACTGAGCTCATATTTTACAAGTAAACACATGTTCATTGTTGAAAAATACTTACAGAGTGGTCAAATACATTATTATTGCATTTTCTATATAATCTTGCAGAGCTGGTGGAAAAATTTCAGTCAGCCTTGTACAGGCACTATGAGAGTGCAGGTCAATCTCTATACAGATCTGATGATATGCAGGCACTTTGTGAGACTTGTGCACCACATCTCTTTTACATCCTCACATCATCATTACATCAGTACAATAGTGAGTGCAGATAGACATGCCACCAGTGAGAGGCATTCACATTCACAGCAGCAAAGAATAGTTGCACTACTTCACAAGTTGCCTACCTGCCTAAAGTTTTGCCGTTAGAAGAATAAAAAATTATTACATTTTATATAATTTACAAAATTTCCATGTCAGCTTTATTCTGACAGTGTCAGCAGTCACTGGTAAAAAACAACCTTTGTTCTTGAGTATGATAACAGGATAATATGCAATTTCCCTTAGATCTCAGAAAACATCACAGCTCCAGAAATAAGCTGAAAATTAATGTTCCTTGATATTCATGAGTTAACCAGGTCTGCACAGACTGCAGGGAGAGTCTTGGACCTTAGCAGTGGAATATGTATGAACAACATGTTTAAACAGCAGCAGGCAAAACAACCATGAGGAAGTTGTGGAAAAAACTGTGCTGACAGCCTGCAGGATAAAGCAGAACAAATAGAATGAACAATAAACATAAACACTTTTGTCAAAACATAAGCAATCAATGAAATGGATATTAATTTTTTTTTTAAGACCAAAAAACTTGTTATCCATCTTATTGATGACTTTCATGTTATGAATATGCCTACTAAACCAACTGATAAAGTTAATGTGGCAATTCATATGGCATCAAGTCTCCCAGCCATAGCAGTTGCTCATCCATGATCCTTTTCTAACAAGAGTAAATGAAGTAGGTGATTCCTTCGATAAAGGTATTATAGAGCATGATACAAGTAGCAACATTGCAGACAGCCACAATAGTCGTGAACAGCCCAAAAGCCAGCTGGCAATACATGCCTCTAGGTATTCAGACTTTTACAAGTCCTATGACAGGGGAAAAAATGTCTGCCGTCTGAGTACAGTGCCCCGAATGGGAGCACTGTACTCAGACAGTTCTTAAAACTAAAAAACGTTTAACAAGTTACAATTAATTAATAATAGCCCTATTCTCAATAAAATACAGCTAAAATACTAACACAATAATTCTGCATGTCATAATAATGCACTTTTAGCTTTCTATCCTAACATGCACCAATAACATTGACTATGTCAGACAATGCTCCCCTGTAGTACACACTTCAATATATCTGAGTTGTTAAACGGTTCATAATGAGTCAATTAGAAAGTTCCCTAATCATTAAGACTCTTCTCAATTTTTAACCACACTATTACATGCTTTTAGTTTACATCATCCTTTCTATAATAAGCTCCCTCTCAAAGTAGGTGTGCATAACTGCAACACATACAATAATTGAGAACTAAATTTTGATTTCCTAACATCAAATATTTCCTTAGGATATCATAAATGTAAAGTGGGACTCTAATGTTTGACCCTTTCACTACTAAGATCTCATTAGTAATTCTCCTTACTGCTGCCATACAGTTCTGGTGATGTTTGTTTGGAGAATTTGGTATTGGATCAACTTATATTCCCTTGGTTTCTATTTTTCTTTATTCTAATCTGTTGTCTGCTTGATATAGTATTAATATTGTAGGAGAAATTCTGTCTTGGTCACTTGTGGGAGTTAAAACAGACCCTATACAGCACTAACCCATAAACTACATATAGTAATCATTATTCTACAAATGGTGACATTTAAACTTTACCATCTTTAATCTACAATATAAAACGGATAACTTATAAACAAAGATGTATCCATGGATAAGCTGCACCCTTGATTTTGGGCTTCAATTTTGTGAAAAAAAGTGCGGCTTATACATGGACGTTTACGGTAACCTTCTGTGGCATTTTCTCACCTCCACTATTAATCAACCGACGCCAACTCACTGACGTATAAAATCGAGTAGAGACGTCGGCGAGTTGGTCCTCAATCCAATACAACTTATTAGAAGTTAAACATACAGAAAATTAAATGATATTTAGTAAAAAAAAAACACTGGTGAACATCAAACAGAAGCTTGAACATTGGTGAACATCACCAATGACTATAATAACTTAAGACGCAAACGAGTTATTGTGCGACAACAACACCGTAAAGACTCATCATGTCAATCGCTCAGATTTTTTAAAGAAAACTTGGCTTTCTAGATCTTTAGTAAAAAATAATTCTTTCTATTTGCAACAAAGTTTATAAAGATATCAAGGCGAATAAAGCGAAGTAAACATCGCCAATGACTATATCCGCTTCAGACGCGAACGAGATAATTATTGTGTGACAACAACACCGTTTGTGCGTTGACTTTTTACCAAGCTTGACTTAAATAAATAAGACCGATGGACATGAGATCCTGCGCCCCCCTCACTTCCGCATCCGTATCAGCAATAAGGGAATATATTTGATGGTGACGCTATTCGACAGCAATGGACGCAAATTTATTTCTTCCCTTGCTTATGTTAGTTTTGAGTTTACATGGTACTTCTTTCACCAAATCTGTCTCTACTAAACATTGGTGATGTGTACTTCGCTTTATTCGCCTTGAGATCCTTATGAACTTTGTTGCAAACAGAAAGAATTGCTTTTTACCAAAGATCTTGTCTAGAGAGCCAAGTTTTTTTTAAAAAATCTGAGCGATTGACATGATGGGTCTTTACGGCGTTGTTGTCGCACAATTTATCTCGTTCGCGTCTTAAGCTGTTATAGTCATTGGCGATGTTCACCAATGTTCGCCAATGTTTAAGCTTCTGTCTGATGTTCACCAATGTTCACCAATGTTTTTTTACTAAATATCGTTTACTTTTCTGTATGTTTAACTTCTAATAAGTTTTATTGGATTGAGGACCAACTCGCCGATGTCTCTACTCGATTTTATACGTCGGCGAGTTGGCGTCGGCGAGTTGGCGTCGGCGAGTTGGCGTCGGCGAGTTGACCGTAATTCAAAATACCAGGGTGGCCATGGTCCCAATAACCACAGAGAAGAAATTTGCCAACATCTTGCTTCCTAAAATCAAGAAGACACAAAACCCAGTTAAAGCCATACCAATGTTGCACAGTCCACCCTTTCCAACTCCCTGCAGAAGTACTCCTAAAAACAATTCTTCTGCTTGTGCTACCCTAAGGGGCACAATATACATATAATCTTAACCATGGACCATTAGCCCTACACTGTAAGTAATAAAAACATTACAACTTGCTACATGTACATCACTGCCAAACTCAGGGCACAAAATTGGCAACTTCAGTCAACAAAATGTTTCCCTCTAGCCATGGTGAGCAAAACAGATGCAGCCTGGTGTGCAGACCCAAGAGATTCTTAGAAATGAATTATTGGTTTTATTTCTATATGGGAGGTATGGCGTCAGAATGGAAGGAGGACTTACCAGTATTTGACATTCAACAAAAGAACTTATAGACTTTAAAAGACACCAACACTGCATCTTTATCATTAATTTCCTACTTGTAAAACAGTCTCTTTTTCACTAATTACATTTTGCCAAAAATATCTATATTAGGAACTAGAGGAATCATTCAAATTCCTGCCCCCTTGGGGTCAGAATTGTGTTTATATGACCCCTCCAAGTGCTGGATTTGATTGTCCCTTTTTTTTCTTTATATAAGGCAAAATTTGCAGCAGCAACTTTCTTATAGACCTTTCCCCCTACGCCATCTGCTAGCGAAAGTGAACTTATTACCTTTAAACACCTCTAAATTAAAAGAAGAAATGCATTTGTTATGCTGGAAAGACTTGACAGTATGAGTGCAAATTCCCAACCCCACCCATGGAAGGTTCAAATTCCCTACCCCTGAGTATGGAGGACAGTCACATGCCTGTGGGTTACCAGGAAGAGGGGGGGAAGGGGGTGTTACAGTTTTGAATTGATCAGCGCATTATTTTGACAAAAAATTTAGGGAAACTGTGGCAACTACAGGAGTTTTTCAGTTGTCTGTTGAACTTCAAAGAGATGGCTAACCTGTTGATGGTGTAGTTGGTATAGGTTTAAAAAGGCTCAAGCATCTACAAAAAAACAAAGAAAAAAGAAAAAGAATTATCAAAAAGTTACTGATTAAAATGACAAAAATATGAAGATTTTCCGAGTGGGTGGACATGAGAGTTAGTACCCACTTCATACACCACTCAACCAGTTGAGAAAAAGACGCTTTGATCCATAACTTGTAGCCCTCACTGCTCTGCTAATGATGCCATACTGTGACAGATATCACTTAAATTTAATTTAGTATTCATGACTCAAAATCTGATGCATAATCATTTTGACACTGTTTATTACAAGTAGATGGTGCCCCACTGATAGGTAGTACTTATTTTTTGCCTAATTGTTCAACGATGAATGACAGAATTCAGGAAATCAAATACTCTGAATCCGTGGAACAAATAAATGTTTAAAAAATAAAACAAACTTTCCTTTAAAAATTTTATTGGCTATGTAACTTCGTTAAAAAGAAAAATTTCTTACTCAGCTTGTGATCTTGTCTCTAATACAGCAGGGAAAAAATAGAGAACAAACAAATTAATTCTCACAAACCCCTTAAATATAACATAACTTGACAATTCATGCATACTAAAACATGCAAACTGTTTTGAAAATATATTTAATTCAGACAAAAGACCTTACACTGAAAGTGTTAGAAACATTTCGTGAACCCATATAAATTAAATAAACAAACTCTTTTATAAGGAAATATCTCTTTTAACAAAGAGCTGCAATAAAAATTCCATAAAAGATGAAGAGGGAAGACATGTAAACAGCCAAAATGAAACAGTTGACAGTGATTCGTCACCTACTTATGATAAAAACATGTACAGAGCTGACACTCGAAAATTACTGACAACCTTGGGAAGACTCAACTAACAGATGATATTTCACAATGCACTCTGCATTTAAAAATAAAAACAAAATTGAAAAATTAAATGTTACCATAAAAGACATCTAATTCATGAATCAATGTTTCAACAATTTATTTCTTCTTGGTGCTGGTCTTACCAAGGCAAACATGATCACAGTTATCCCACAGTACATGGAGGCACTGAGAGACTCCACAGTCAACAATGCTTGGCTTAGTGTATCTTTATTTAGGGTTCAGCCCTTTAATCCTTTCACACAATAACATCAGTATGCATATTCTCTGTACTGTTTTCTCTTTATTTCCTACGGTGCTGACAAGGAGAATTTGTTTAACAATCAAGAGCTCCATTGGTTGGTGATAATTTTTTTTACTCTTGTGACCTTAATGTGTGACTCAGGGGTGATACTGTGAGGAGAAATTAGATGCTCGTCACTCTTAGGGGTTAAAGGATTAATCCCTATATTGTACAAGTAACTAACATCTGGTTTCTCATGATTACAGTATCTCCACTGAATCAAACACTTAAGTCCTGAGAAGAAAGGAAATGATCACTATTTAACACATTTCTTGATTGTTGAACATATTCTCCCTGTCAGTATTGTGTTGTGTATTTTATCATGTAAGGGTTTAAGGTAATAGAATATACCTGTTTTGAAAGTAGCGTAACCAACAACAACTCCACTCTCATCAGATATGAAATTTGTCGAATCATCTGACTCAAACGTGATGTTCACACTCTTCAATAATTGCTCTGATGTATAAATGTCTGGAACCTTGCTGATATGAGAGCAATGTTTTTTCACAATATTTATGGGTTGGTCTTCTGTGCTTGTACCTATAAAATAGAACATAGGACACAATTAATGAAAGAGTGCCATGCGCTTACATTTTGAAGTAAGAAAATGCTGATTAGGAGTCAAAGCTCTAGGCTTCACTTCAAGTTTATTGTTGAGGTTGTAGCTAGAGAACCAAGGGTGAGGGGTGTCCACAGTAACTGGACATTTCACATAAAAGACTTTTCACACAAGTCTTTTAGCACAAGTTTTTGACCATTTACACAATTCTTAGTGGTCATTTCGCACAATAATTATAAGTGAGAAACATCAATGTAACAGGTATACTGATTGATACTGATAAGACATTTCACCTTCACAAGATCCAACGGTGAAAATGTAGACATTTATTTACATAACTTCTACGTTATATAATGAAAATTAGGCATACTGGTAGTACCTTCAGCAAAAATAGTTCAACATTAATAACTCAATATTCAGAGAGTGATTCACATCGAATGTCGGCACGTGCAAGTGTTGTGATTTGACAACTTGAACGTGTCAGTGTAGGTAGTAACTAGTGATCTTGTAGAAAGACAAGCTCAATCTGTAATCATTTTACAGATCATAAATTTTAATACATCTATTAAGTAGTAACCTTTCAAATTATTCTAATAACAACGGAGAGTTCAGTATCAATCGTTAAGCATCATAGCGACCGTGATGTAGACAAATTATTTCATGAAAGTTTCAAGAATTCAAAATAATTCAAAGATTATACCCTAGCCATCCGATAAGTAATCATATAAACTTAAGATCAAAACAAATAAAGAAATCTAGATGTACTATAGCTTAAATGAATGTAGGAAAGGGCTAAATTTCTACAAGTCTTGGCTGAGTAGCGAATTAAAATATGCATGATTCGTCAGGTAACATGGCCATGAACTTGAATTTTATATATTTACACAGAAATTTTGTAAATAGGTCTTCCCTCCTTTTAAATAAAAAGTGAAACAGTTTGCAGGTTTTTACTTTGACTTCAGAGGAGGGAGGATTGGTGACAATTACTTTCGAAATCAACATGGCGTCCTTAACGTTGGGTTGTCATGTTCATATGTTTGTAGTGGATGATGTGCTGTCAAAACTAAAAGGTTTTTCGTTTAACAAAGGAAAAGTAAAAGAAGTAGTCGTTCGAATAGGGAGTTCTTTACATTTTCATAGAGAGAAAGGTTTTTTCCTTTCTTCAAGTAAGAATAGTGATCGTGTTCACAAGGGTTTCGATCTAGTTGAAGTTATTACGTAAATAAATGTTTATGTTCTCACCGTAGGATCTTACTGAAAGTGACATGTGAAGGTGAGATGTCTTATCAGTATCAATTAGCATACCTGTTACATTGATGTTTCTCACTTATAATTATTGTGCGAAATGACCACTAAGAATTGTGCAAACGGTCCAAAACTTGTGCTAAAAGACTTGTGCAAAAAGTCTTTTCTGCGAAATGTCCTGTATTCGGGAATCTTCAATCTTATTGTTGGATTTCTGCACAAAAATTACACATTTTGCCCCCTTGACTGTCTGAAAGACTTCCATTTTAAAAAACAAGATCAAATTTTCTTGACCAACATTTTCCTTCCACTCATGGCTTACAAAAATGGACAAATTTGTCAGATTTCAATGCCTGACAAAAATTCATCCTGCTCTGAAGCAAGATGATGGTGCCTTTGAAGATAAGTAAGGCTTGACAAAATTAGTTAGGAACTAAAAATTACTTTCTGCACTTGTACCACAGAACTGGTGACAGATTTTTCACAAAATAGACCAAAAGTTTCCCAGCATGCTCAGGCCCATAGGCAGGAGGGATGAACTAAAGCTTCACCTTAGAGACAAATGATGTCCTGCATACATTTTATAAGACTTCTCATAAAAGTTCAATATAGCTATTGTTCCAATTCACTGACCACATAAATTCTAGCCACTTCATAAATCTAGCTTATCTTTTTAAAACACAAGAATGCCAATTTTTGTCTTGAAAGCTATACAAAAAACTTAACGGAAGAAACCACCAGAGATTGCTCTTTTCCAACCCCTCAACTACTACAATTAGTAACCAAGTTTGAGGTGGCTTTTTTTATTCGCATTTATGCCCTGAGTGCAAAGCATGCAAGCCATACATTCAGAAAAACAAGGTTCTGTAACTTACGGTACAGACCAAAGAAACAAGGTTGTTAAGATATTTATCATATCTCTAGGTGCAAACGGAGGTTAATGATTTCAATTCAAAAAACTTTTAAAATTAAGCAGGCCGTTCATTGAAATATGGTATAATAAATTGACAAATCATAGTGCACTTACCAGTGATGCTTATCTCATCTTCAAAACCTTTCCTATCTGGGTCACACCCAACATTTCCACCCAATTTAAAGCTTGTATAAAACAAGTGAATTGCCTTCCCTTGTGGAACTGGAATATTCCATTCACAATGAGCATTTTGAATGTAAGTCAATGGCCACTTGGGAGTAAACAATGTTCCACTTCCTTGACTCAAAAACTTTTTGCTACAAAACAAAACAGGTAGAAAAAACATTTTTAATTATGTAAAAAGGAGGATTATTCAAACAGCAGTGTTTAACAAGTATTTCCAGCCTTAAGAAAAGCCATAACTGCACACATGTAAAATAACAATAATTTTTCAGTGTGTTTGATATTGTCAATCAGCTACTGACACTCATTTACCTTTAGTAATAGTCTGTCAGGTTGACAAATTGATGGTAAAGTATTCAATCATTCATAAACTAAACTTTTCTTGTCAATAATGACCTATTGGCTTTATATAATGAACAAAATAATATGTAGGTACTTGTACATACAATATCTCTTCCTGTGTTCAACTCAATATCTCACTTATTTGCTGTGCTCACTTGTGAGGTATCATGCCCTCCCATGAAACAAATTACAATGTGAAATAAAATTATATCTTATTTACAGACCTGCAGTTTGAGGTGGGATCCAGTTCTGTGGTTTTATCTGTAGATGTATAGTTTGCTTCAAACTCTTCACCCAGAACTGACCCATAAGGTTTAAAAACAACAGTAATACAGTGGTCCAAGGAATAAATTTTCTCAGGCATGACCAACTCTGAGCAAGAGCAAAACTTTCCAAGATATAGGGACTCTCCATTGCATCTAAAAAGACAAAGTGCAAAATGTTTCATGCATATTTCACTTAGGTGCAAAGATTGTTTTGGAAAAATTCCGTGAAATTTGGCATAAATTATTAACACAACATGTCCAACATCTTTTCAGATATCAGCCTACTGTCTGTGCTGTGTAACAAATATATTCAATTCAAAGGATGTGCGAAATAAAAGATTATATAAAGTTTGATGCAACATACAATTCTCCTTGAGTTTCTTAACCCTTTAACTCCCATGAGTGACCAAGACAGAATTTATCCTTAAAATATCAAGCAGACAAGTGATGAAAATAAAGGAAATATCAATTGGGAGATTATAAGTTGATCCAATACCAGATTTTTCAAACTAACATCATAAGAACCGTATGGCAGATAATAAGGAGAATTACTACGGAGTTCTTGGGAGTTAAAAGGTTAAGGAAATGCAATACAAGGATCTAGTATTTGAATGTAAATCAGAAATCACTAAGGCTTTCTAAACGCACTTCCTTAACTAGGCGGCAAACTTCTAATCCATAATAGGAACAAAACTAATGTCAGAGAGAAAGATGTGACTTTAACGTCTGATTTTATATTGTACTTAACAAGAAAACGAACTATTAGCTCATCCAGCCACATTCAACGGCGGAAATACAAAGTGTGAATCACACATAAAAGGCCGAAGTATAATTTCTGGATCAGGGAAAAGATCACGTAAGTCCGCATTAAAAGAGAACATATAGGACTTACCAGATGCTTGCGTGCTTTTAAGTTAGGTTTATACAATATTGGCTTAAAAACAAGAAATTTTTTCACCTTCGATTTAAAAACAAGACTTGTTCGATCACGCATTTGACACTCCTTCGAAAAGAAATAAAACATAGCACCTACCCCACTCTTATTTCTAAAGAACCGTTTTCACAGTTCGGCATCCTTCCCATAACTTTCAGTTTCTTAATTGCGAGAACAGCTCTTAGGCCGACGGGAACTCGTATATTGAAGGTACATTTAAGGTCGTTGTCGTCAGTGAAGCCTGAATAGCGAACGGTACCACTCGGGGCACTGTACTCAGACGGCGGACATTTGGCGAAAGTGGTACCAAGTACACTAAAAACTAACAGAAGCGAGGGAAGAAAAAAATTTGCGTCCATTGCTGTGTTTATCTCGAGGAAGTTAAGAATCTTAATGCTGAAGTGAATAGCGTCACCACCAAATATATTCCTTGATTACTGAGACGGATGGGGAACGGAGGGGAGCGGAGGGGCAATTCATATGCGCATGCGCTTGAAATTTGTTCGGCGCTTTCGACATTTGAATAAAGAGGTAAGTTTCTAAAGAAACTGTGGTGCTGCGTCGGTGGGAGAGTATAGCAGGTAATTTAGTGTTAACAACTGGGTTGAAAACGTAAATTAGCCACCGTAAAGGGTAAAAAAGGTGACGTTTCGAGCGTTAGCCCTTCGTCAGAGCGATTAGAGGAATTGTGGGTTGTGTGACGTCATCATATTCCCACCAATGGCGTAGCTCCACTTTCTACATATAAATCCACACACAACCCACAATTCCTCTAATCGCCTTGACGAAGGGCTGACGCTCGAAACGTCAGCTTTTTTAGCCTTTACGGTGGCTAATTTACGTTTTCAACCCAGTTGTTAACACTAAATTACCTGCTTTCGACATTTTGTTGACACAACGGCAAAATGAGTGCGCATGCTTGAAAATTTACGCGCGAAAAGGAATGGGAATGACAATATTTCCATAGTAACACTATACCGACGATATGGCGGCATTTTTAAAATTCATATTCTTTGTTTTTATTTGGCGGGGATAAGCCCTAGCCTTGACAGATAAGGTTCCCACTTTCAAGAAAGTTTCTTTCGAACCTGCTCTGCAACATATCTTTCCCAACAAAAAAAATATTCAGGGCACAGGTGTGAATTTTAGTATTGAAGTAGAGCGGTCGTAACATGGCGATGAACTTCGTAGCCCTCCGTATTGTTAGCACTTGTTGACATCGTCTCCTCAGTATGGCAAACTGCCCGACCAAAAGGTTTGTTGTTTGGGAGAAAAAACACGCCAGAGCTCTTCTTGTAGAGGAAGCATAATTGCCTTTAACACTAAAATAACTCGTGGCGGAGGTGGAACCAGGAAATGTTGTCTGAATATCACTATCAGTAATTCGGAAAAGGAGCAACACCAGATCGTGCCCACTACTTTCACATTCTTCCCCTCTGAGTGATACACCTATTCCCATGAGACAGTACAAACTATTTGACAATGCTGGAAAAAGTGAGGCTTGTTATCAACCAGGGACACTGTGGTGAACAAGTTGTTGGAGCAATGCTGACAAAATATTTGCCTCAAGGACCACTTTACTTTAGGTAGTTATATTCAAAGGCTTTCATTTCCTGCTGGATAACCTGGGTTTACATACTTCACCCATTTACATAATAAACAATAAAGCATATGATCACCTTGTTTCCATGAGAAGATCAATAACTTAAACAAAAAAATTCATGCAAAATGTAGATGGGTGCCATGCAAAATTCAGCAGGAGTTCCAAGCAGATTTGACAGATGGTCAATGTGATTAACAAGCTATGACAGTTAAATGTATGCTGCAAAACTTACTGCTCTACCACAATTCAAAAGCTCAACAGAGAGAGTCAAGAAATTGGTGCACAGGCTGGTAAATCCAATTTCTCAACATTAATCACAGTAAGTACCTTACTTATGCCTGGACATAATCTAAGAAAGGTAACCAATCCACCATGCTGCTAATAATCATAGTTATGCTTTGATTGCACTTGCAGGGTTAAACATCTCCATCACAACATCCATCAGGTAATAATATAACACTGATAAAGGTTCTGTACTAAGCTCATATTTTACAAGTAAACACATGTTCATTGTTGAAAAATACTTACAGAGTGGTCAAATACATTATTATTGCATTTTCTATATAATCTTGCAGAGCTGGTGGAAAAATTTCAGTCAGCCTTGTACAGGCACTATAAGAGTGCATGTCAATCTCTATACAGATCCGATGATATGCAGGCACTTTGTGAGACTTGTGCACCACATCTCTTTTACATCCTCACATCATCATTACATCAGTACAATAGTGAGTGCAGATAGATATGCCACCAGTGAGAAGCATTCACATTCACAGCAGCAAAGAATAGTTGCATTACTTCACAAGTTGCCTACCTGCCTAAAGTTTTGCCATTAGAAGAATAAAAAATTATTACATTTTATATAATTTACAAAATTTCCATGTCAGCTTTATTCTGACAGTGTCAGCAGTCACTGGTAAAAAACAACTTTTGTTCTTTAGTATGATAACAGGATAATCTGTAATTTCCCTTAGATCTCAGAAAACATCACAGCTCCAGAAATAAGCTGAAATGTTCCTTGATATTCATGGGTTAACCAGGTCTGCACAGACTGCAGGGAGAGTCTTGGACCTTAGCAGTGGAATATGTATGAACGACATGTTTAAACAGCAACAGGCAAAACAACCATGAGGAAGTTGTGGAAAAAACTGTGCTGACAGCCTGCAGGATAAAGCAGAACAAATAGAATGAACAATAAACATAAACACTTTTGTAAAAACATAAGCAATCAGTGAAATGGATATTAATTTTTTTTTTTTAAGACCAAAAAACTTGTTATCCATCTTATTGATGACTTTCATGTTATGAATATGCCTACTAAACCAACTGATAAAGTTAATGTGGCAATTCATATGGCATCAAGTCTCCCAGCCATAGCAGTTGCTCATCCATTTGATGGAGCAATGATCCTTTTCTAACAAGAGTAAATGAAGTAGGTGATTCCTTCAATAAAGGTATTATAGAGCATGATACAAGTAGCAACATTGCAGACAGCCACAATAGTCATGAACAGCCCAAAAGCCAGCTAGCAATACATGCCTCTAGGTATTCAGACTTTTACAAGTCCCATGACAGGGGAAATATGATAACTAGAAGTATGGAACAGCTGATTATACCACAACCAAGTGTTCCACACAGGACAACTCAAGAAAGAGGACATAGCACAAAAAGGCCTGCTTCAGTTGCAAATTCACACCAAAACTACTTTTCAACTGTGGGTAACCTTGCCACCGAAGATCTCGAGGTTCTCACCTTACCTGCCCTTACCTTTTACAATCACACAATCAATCTCAACAACAACACCATCAGTAGCTCAACAACAGTTTTCTAACTTAAGTGTACCACCACAATCCACTTCAATACATGTTCCATCTTCAACAACACAATCAGTCACATTCTGGGAACTGCCAGCCTTCCTATCTCAGTCAACAATTGGGGGTTGTCAAGGCAGCAATGCTTGTACAGTTATTTCTTTGTTGTTAGCAAAGACATACTTAACAAACAAATCCTTCCTTCAACTGAAAAACCACCAACCACTGACTCCAAGCTGGATGTCATGTATGATGGGGGGAAGTCAGGTATATGACAGTTTCATGCAGTCACTATCATATCTTGGTGTTGTTGAAGCCATACCTCTTGTCAGAATCAGCCTGGTTAGTTTAAGTTATGAAAAGGAGTTAACTGTTTGTTTTTTCAAGGAGACTAATTCAAGTGAGGAATCTGTTCTGAGTTTCCACCTAGTAAAAGACTTACCAACAAAAATGTTGCTTTTACAATAATTAATGGTTTAACGATTTCATAGCTAAGTCATGCAAATGACAACATCATCTTAATGGATAGCCACCTCCACTTACTAAAAGGCACCTTACTTGCACAGTCTCAACGCAGTGACATTGAAGAACTATTAAACTGGCTCAAGTCAGAGCTATCTGCGACGGTGAATTTGTGTACGGTTACTTTCATCAACTTCAGGTAACACTGTGTGGTAAGAGTGCTTGGGAAAATGGGTAAAAAGTGATAGCTTCAGAAAAAAGATGGCGACAAAACAAAGTCACTTTGAAGCCGTAATTACCTAAAGTTCAATCCCAATTGGTTGCCTAGGTAACCGTAGCTCCCACAAAAAAACAAAAAACAAAAAAACAAAAAAAAAACGAGAAAGAGGAAGAAAAATGGGGCAGAAAAGGGGATATAAAGAGGAAAGGTACTGTGGTCGTCTCCCTTACATTGACTTCCAAATGCATGCATATGTTCCTTCATTATGGAAAAATCATACTTGGCAATCTTGTCTTCTAGAATTACTTACTTTAAAGGAAAAATATGATCTAAAAACAAATACTTATTAATTTACAAAATGAAGTCTTACGGCGGAGTCGCCCTCGGGCTGCATCAGACACCTAACTCAAACATGAAAAGATACCTAAACTTTTTTTTTCTCTAGATTCAACATCTATAAACTCATCAGTTTCACTTACGGCGAACCGGGATGTTAAGACGTATTTCACCTTCCCCCGGCACAAAGGTGCAGTCTTTGAAAATGTTTTATCAAAGCGGCTGTAAGGCGACTGATCTCAAAAACTTTATTAGATCAGATGACAAATAGACAATTTAAGTTCATGTTGATAAACTGATCAAAAATCTAGAGAAACGATCAATATACAGGCCGCTTGCGTGGATCGAAAAGTCGTTGCTCGAGGGAGTTTTTATCATTGTATAAACTAACTGATTGCAGTACTTCAGTCATACCTTCAAACAAATAATTGTCAGCGCTATCATAGCGAAAACTCAGAAATGGCTTCGAAAGCCATTTTCCGAAAAAGGGAACATCTGCACAAAACATTTTTACTGAACTCTTAAGCCGTTTTTTATACGCTTTTCCCGTAGTTCTGTTTTGGTATTATTTCCATTTTTTCACTGCGTTTATACTTCAGAAACACAGAACAAATAATTTCGCTGAGTTACGAATGACCTAAATATCACTCAAGAGGGTGAAATTTTCCTCTTGTGGCTTCCAATAAACAGCTGGTAGAAGAGCGTCAAAGTTAAAATTCCCTTCGTTATCAAGGCAACAAGCCTTTTTATCCATTTCTTCCTTGGTCACATAAAGCTCCGAGAAGGAGCGCTGGCTTCCGAGGGGTACTCTCTCATTCATCTTATTAGCTGCCCAAGTATTCACCATAATTCGCCGGCCATCCATAACACTGTAGTTATTTTCCCATCTGTAACTGTTACTTGCACTGGATATTCTTGGACAGTTCAAAAATCGGTATTTTGGGCGAACGTTAACTTGACTTTGATTTCCGCTTCCTGGAAATATTGCCGGTAGAGCAGCTGCAGGGTTTGTTGTGAGCAAGTGCACAAGTTGAAGATTGTTATCGCCATGTTGGGCGTGGCCTTCATGTACGGGATCCTTTATGTAAGAGTGATCTCTTCCAGTCTGATGACAAGGTCTCTTTATAGGAGTTATCGAGTTCCTGTAAGGAAGATCCATGTAAGATTTCGTTTACAACTGAAATAGAATAATCGCTTTGATCTTTACTTTGTTGGATTTAAATTCCTAAGCATTACGTCATAGAGACGTAACTACTGTTTTTTTTTTTTCGTAAGCGCGTGCAGAATATCAACAGTTTATTTTCTTCTACTATAAACAACTAAAAGAATTTACAAAAATATAATTATAAATAAATAAATAAATAAACAGTACATACAGTAGTGGGACACTCAAAATAACTAAAAAGCTAAAATAGTTGGGTGACCGTAAATATGATAATTAAAAATGTGAGAGTCAGGAAAGAGGCATAACAAATACATTGGTACACATAAATATCATAAATTGGTACAAAAGTAAATATACAGAACAAGAAAAAACTGAAATGTTATGTGGCCCCAGTGCTTTACTTGTACTTAGGCTAGAAATAATATTCTCAACCTCTGTTGGTGATAAATAAAAGCTGTCGCATTGTGAATTTGTTAAATATTCCACAAAGGTTCTATTGCCAGGTTGAATACGCTGTAAGAATCTGCTTTGAGCAGTGAACTCAAGACATATCACATGCAGTCAGCAAAACACGTCCGCCACCTTTGCTGACCGCTGACCACGAATCAAAGATTAGTAGCGATCTAAGGATGGCAGTTTTGAAGAGGCAACTTTTCTACTTCACTCTCGGTGAGTTCTCGTTCTGTAGATGTTATCGTGGCCTCCTTTGCAGCTGTTACTTAATTCATCACGCAACGTGTTCTGATTTTAAGAGTGCATTGCATGACAAAAAAAACAGCGACTGATAAGGAGAGTAATTGTCTCAGAAAGAAAAATCCTACTTTTTAAAATAGACAAACCAAATGAAGATCTTTTGCAAAAACCTTTGGGGAAATGCTTTGAGCTTTTCGTTCATTTTTTGTTTTGTGTCCTAGAACAGAAATATTTAGCTGAGCAGGAAATACGACACAGCGGTCAACTCCGGATGTTGATGCAGCCTGGCCTCCTTCACTCGTCGAGATTATCGCCTGGCGTTTTCCGGTGTTGCTAAGCAATATTTCTTTCACGCGGAGTCATCAAGCGAAGTCACATATATGCATATTGATCTGAAGATATGTAATCTAAAAAACTTATGAATCACGGTTGATGACGGCCAGCGAATATGTCTCAGAAGAAATTTTCTGGGGCACCATTCGGAGTACAGACTTCGAGGTGAGTGCGATTTACCAACGCTACAAGTAAGTTGGTGTCAAAGTTAATTGCGCGCGAGTCTGTTTCTTCGAAATCAATAACTTCATTATACCTATGCCTATTCCTTCTTCATTCTTTATTCTTGAAGCATTATCAAAGAAAGCAAAGGAAGCTTTGAGTTCAGATTTTAAGATCTTAGTAAACTGAAGAATTTCGTGCTTCACTCGTGGTCATGCAATACTCGTTCAGGCTTGTCAACATATTCTGGAATGCACCCAAACAATTAATAGATAAAGTTAATTGACAAGACACAATGATATCGTGTATTGATTAATTTTGAGAGAGCTTTCATCGTTAAAAGTTTTACTCAGTGGGGGCATGTGACATTCTGAACATTTTACCAAGAAAGCCTCCAAAAGAGTTTTGATTTTTTAATTTTTATGGTAAAGTATACACGAGGAAATCACAGTTAAATGTGAAAAAATTTTCTGTAGAGATGCTCAGTAAAAATACGCTCTAATCACACTTTGGGTTTCAATTAATTTTGATTTGCAGGTTTGATGTCGCTGGAATTCACCCAAAAAGCAAAACGCCTGGAACAATAACACAAGTAGCATATGACAAGAAATGCATGCAAGAAGTGGTGGGTTATCTCTTGGTCATTTAAGTAATGCTGCATAAGAATGTACGAGGTCTAACTCCTCTGGGGTGCTTAAACCTTCACTCACTTCAACTGGAGAGCTAAACATTTTATGACAAAATACAACATCTACTGATGTTTTGTTTTGCAATATGCCATCATAAATTCTGCTGAAAATCATCATACAAAGTTTGCCCACAATTTTAATTTTAAGAAATCAGCCAGTCCCAATGCTTATTGGAGATAGCTGCTGGTTGTTACAATAGCTTGATGCTAGAAAAAAAACTATTTCAGAGACTTTCTAAATTGCAGCATGGGTAAGGGAGGGTCATACAAGTGATAAGTTTTTGCTGTTAATTAACAGACAGTTTATTCTTGCACTAGAATCGCCTCCTCGGACCAGGTTCATATAACATTGATGTGGGTGGATTTAATCCCAAGTCTGTTTCTGAAAGATCCTCTGGTCCTGGTAAAGATATGCATTTATTTTTTTTGTCAATGGGTATAAAGATTATTTTCTTTTAAATTTTCATTTTCTATGAAATTATAACTGCCCAGGAAGTGGACAAGTATCCCATGATTCTGTTTGGAAGAACTTGCTGCAAACTATCTGCCACTTCATTTTAGTTGGAAAATCAAGAACTCCACGCTTCCAAGAGATTCTTAATGGCTGCTTATGGACAATTACATAGTAATGAAAGAGATTTAAGTTCAAATTGGATGGTTTAAACTGTAGGTAGTCTTGATTGATATGTGTTCACTTACAGTATTTGTTAGTCTTCTTGTGGATAGATGATGGATACCAATGGTATATTTGGTGATTATCAGTTGATTCATGAAGTCACTCCAGCCAACTGGTTATTGAGAAATTTTCCACCAATAGTCAGCCATTGTCTTGGTAGAGATGTTAGTGGACTGTCAGTCATCTGTCAGTGGCAAACAACAATCTACCAACCATTGACCAACTGTCATCAACTATATCTAGTACTTGATTAGCTGAGGCTTCCCTCATATACATTATTCATGAAATTAATCTTGGCTATACTTAATGTCAATCCTTAGGATGGGAAAGGGCATTTGAAACAGCTCGCCTTGCAAAAATACCTCATCTCTTGTACAAAGAACAATGGGAAAAGAAACAACTACAGGTAACTACATGCAAATGCTTTATGCTAATTTAAACACAAGCTGGATCAATAATTGATGGTTACATCTGGAAAAATGCATATTTTGTGTAAAATGTAAATCTTTGGACTAGACTAAGATAGAATATTTCCTCTCCAATTATTCACCAAATTGTTTCCATTTTATCTGTTGCCTTTAATCTATTAAGAAGTTTGTAGCACAGTTACAATCATTTTACTTTGGATCTAGTTGTTTTACTTGTAATTTTTTCTTATTCAAGTTTTCAACTCTTTTTTACTTCAACAGAAGCAACTTCTTGGTCCTGGGACATACACCATCACTGATTTTATTGATCACATGGGCAAAAAGCCTGGGGGCACAAGAGGTGTTTGTGAAACCAGAGAAGCAAGATTTGATGCCACAAAACTGGTGTGTTACTTGAGTGTCTGGTCAATAATATTAATTGTTATTTGACACTGCCAAATTGTATTAAACCTGTGACCCCCTAGGAGTGAAAAGCACATACTGGTAGTTTCTCCATACAATATCACCCCAAATCACACATTAAGGTAATGAGAATAAAGGAAATGATCACCAACTAGAGAAGCTTTGGATTGTGAAACAAATTCTCCTTATCAGCACCTTAGGGAATGTATAGGGAACATCATGGAGAATATGTATGCTTGTGTTAGGGTGGAAAGGGTTAAAATCCTCTTAGCCAGCATAAGTTATAGAATTCCAGTTCAACATCTAACTGGTCTGTGATGGAAGTTTACATGATCATTTTACCTTACTAGTCAATGTACTTTCAGATCCACCCTCTTTGTGGTGTGCTCAGTCCCTATGCTTTTCTCAAGTCTGGTCTTTGACTCAACTAAAAGGGTGTTGTTAGGGAAGGGGCTATATTTGAGCCTATACGTAATAATTAACCCTTTAACTCCCATGAGTGACCAAAACAGAATTTTTCCTCACAATATCCATACAATATCAAGCAGACAAGGGATGAGAACAAAGAGAAGTATAAAGTAGGGGATTATAAGTTGTTCTAATAACAAATCCTCAGAACTAAAATCATAGGAATTGTATAACAGTCATTAAGGAGAATTACTAAATGAAATCTTGGGATTGAAAGGGTTAAGCATTCCCAAAATGTCTAATTGACGCTGTATTAAGTGTGCAAATACCCACAGATGGCACTAAATTAAAAATTACAGGGAATGCTTTTCTTTTTTATCTTTTGTTTTTGAAATGCTTCAGAGTCATGTGCCAGGGCCAGGAACTTATGGTAAGGGAGGGATACCAAGTGCTGTGATTGAGGAGAAAGTTCAAAAGTCAGTCAGTAATGTAGGAATGCTGGATTCTGGAAAGTCTTACAAGAGGCAACTTCCAGAAGTGGTATGTACACTGCCTATCAATGCTACATTGCTTGGTGAATACCACCAAAAGACTTAACAATTTTTATCTTTGAAATGTTTGAATGTTGGATTCTGGACAGCCTTACAAGTGGCTAGGCAGCTTCCAGAAGTGGTATGTACAATTATCTATTAATGCTATGTTACATTGCTTGGTGAATACCACCAAAATACTTAACAATATTTGTCTTTGAAATGTTTGAATGTTGAATTCTGGACAGCCTTACAAGTGTCTAGGCAGCTGCCAGAAGTGGTACGTATAATTGTCTGTTAATGCTATGCTAAATTGTTTGGTGAATACCACCAAAACACTTATCAATATTCTTCTTTGAAATGTTTGAATAGGGAAGTCATTTGTGTCCTGGACAGTATGAGATGAAGAGTTTCACAGATGAGATGGAGGCAAGAGTGGTTAGCAAAAGAGGACCTTACGATCTGTTCACTGGTGAAAGGAATAAACCCATATCTGTAGGCTACTTTGCTCTTCCGGTAGGAATCTGATAACCTGATTTAAGTGTGAGGTTGACACAAGCTTTGAAAAAAGTGTCTTTAACCCAACATGTATTTTTATCTTTCAGACAAAGCAAAATTTGGGTCCTGGAGAGTATGACTTAAAGTCATTCCTACACGAGCTTCAAGGTAGGCAATTTTACAGGAACTAGTTTATCTGCAGCTCATATATATATATGCATGTTCAGTTGGTTCCAGCAGGCAAGAAACTATTCAGAATTAAAAATGACTTGAACCTCTCCATCCTTAACCTAAACAAGAAACATTATTAACTAATCAGATCATCAGGATGTCTGGATAATGTGAATGGAAACAAAATTGGTTGTTAACTATAAACAGCAGTGTGCTCTGATCGGTTAGATGACAATGAAACAGTGACACAAGAAAATGTTGCATTTACTTACTTAGAGTCATTTTTGACAATCTGAAGGGCTAAGCAAATGAACCAAGGAGAGGGATTTTCATGGACTTTTCATTCCTCAACTTTTTTTTTTCTAGATAAGCATAAGAACCACCATGGAGTCTTCTTGAAGGTGCAGCGTTTCCCGCCATACCCAACCAACAGGATCTATTGTTCAACACTGAATCAATACCCAAGAGACCCTGTAAGTTTTTTTCCATGGTTTGCCAGAGTTGTGATTGGCTAAGATGCTTTTGTATTGCTCGTTTTTTTTTAGTGCAACTTAAGCATGATCATGATCCAAATACAAAGTCAGATCAAGATAGGCCTTCAATGTTTGCAGGCTCAGATATCTTTCTGTTAAGCATCTTTCCATAAAACAAACATGTGCATAACCTTTGAGTATTTTTCGCATTAGACTGACCCAGGACCTGGAAACTACTCACCCCAGGAGCTTACAAAGCCAGAAGCAACTGTCAGACCACCCTTTGGTTCAACTGCTGAAAGATTTGACCGTATTGCCAGAAGATTCTTCCTTGGAAGCACAGTACGTCTCTACACCCTCGTAGGAAGAAGAGTTAGCAATTAAGTGCCAACATTCAGTAAACACAGCTCAAAAGAAAGTCATGTTCACCCCTAGCATTGCATTTGTCATTATAGGTGGAACTATAGCTTTTTCTATAGCAGGAGCTGGCCAGAGAAGGAAGGAGTCATTTTATGCTGGTTTACTCTTGTTTGGAATTGAGCAATAACTTCCTATTTGTAAAATAAAAATGAAACAATTCCAAGCAAATTTTTTAAGGATTGATAGACAGCAACATGGATTTAGTTACTCTGATCATGCCTGGTGGTCTTGAATATAGCTTTTATAATCAGGTGCTACTAATCCAAAGTGAATATTTCAAAGGAAAATTCTTGTTTCTTTTTTTCACTATCTCAATTTAGGCAGCCAATGGGCTAATGTTGATGAAAATCTCATTGCAGGTTCTATTCTACACGAGTGACCTTAACCGTTTACTTTTAATCAATTTTCAGAATCCTGTTGGTCCTGGGCGTTATGATGTGGATCGCTATGACAAAGCACAGCACAATAATGGACACAGAAGTGCTTTTAACTCTAAAACCAAGAGATACGACCTCATACGGGACAAATACTTAACGTTAGTATACTATGCAAACACATTTAGTACCCTTCCCTATTTCACTTTGATGATATCTATACATGTACAATGTAATTTCAACTTCGGCATGACAGCACAAATATTTGATCACTGTTGGATGAGCTGTTGAACTTTGTAACCGCTCCTGTTATCTGTGTTGTTAGTGCTCTCTAGGTCTATGTTAGTTCACTATACTCTATAGAGCTAAAAGCTCTAAAATTCCATTGTGATTTGGAATCTTTTTCAGTGCTACGTCAAAAAAATTTACGCCCAATTAATCTGCATATATTCATCATTCTCTATGTGTCATGATACATGAACATGCCCCACATTTGCACACAGCCCTTTTCAATAGAGCTGTGAACCTAAATCTTAAGAAATCACTGCACCCAATTAGAGCAAAGGAAAATCATACAAGGAGCCAATGAGAATTCAAAAGCAAAACCGAACACACCTGCTGAAGTGTAAAGAGAATGCTAGGGAGCAAGAAGCGTTTGGTTTATTTCACATCTGATTGGTTGAGAGATTGGCAGGAGCTTTGCTGACCTATCACAGGGTGTAGTAAAGCAAAACCCCAACAAAGCCCACATTACTTGTAACACTTAATCTGAAATAACTCTGAATGCAATATTTCGGGACTGAAAGGAATCTTAATGTGAATCATATTTTGTTTCTTCAGGGAAAGGATCAAATCACGAGAGGTTGACAAGGTTTTCATGGTCCCTATTGATGCACAATAAAATTACCTATAGCAAGCATGTCAAGCAATGGTACTTCAAAATTCGATTTGAAATTGCTCACCAATAAATCAAAGAAGAATTGAATGTATTTGGCAGCGAATAGCACATTTCTCAGTGCACCACTTTTTGTAAATCAAAAATTCAGCTTGTATGTTTGGGAGCACAAGTTTTGGATGTTTTATTCTGGGGGAGAAGAACAATGGTCAGTCATTTTTTCCCTCCTAATGTGTGTTATATTTTTTTTACACAAATCAATTTCTACAAAGTGTTTTTATCCTAATAATATTTTGGTATTGGTTTCCATAACCATTTCTCATGAAACAATTTATAACACTGTAAATGATATAAAGGTATCACATGAATTTCAACATGTTAACAGTATGTCATCAGGAGTGCAGAATCTTCATTTAGTTTTCTTATGAAGCGTTCCTTATTATCAGCAAATACATCAAATTGTAATGGAAGCTCTAAGCTTCAAGTGTAATGAATAAAGTCGTTTTCTTTTCTATATTTGGTATAGTTGTGTCAGAGTCAGGTGGGAAGTGGGCAGTGTGATGATGGGACAGAACAAAATCAGACTTAATTGCAATTTTTTTCCCATATTCATCTCATTTTCTGGTACCACAAGAAACTGATTCTTGAAGAAAAATCTGAATAGCATGTGGAACCAACAAACTTAAGATAAAAAATAAACAAACAAAATTGAAAACAAGTTGCAAAGAGATTCTGCATAAAATTTTTCCACAAATGATAGTTGCTGTCAGAAGAAACTTTGAGACCCATCCCTTTATGAAGAATTCCAATACAATTTTCCAGTTTGAAACAAGAAAATGAAGTTTAGATCAACTGTATTTATGTCATTTCTACTCTTAAAAGTATTTATTTCTCAGTCCAAAGTGGCACTAGCATACTGTTAACTTTCTGAATTCTATGATCAGGTTTCCTTCTTCCTTACCTTAAAAATGAGCTTAAATACTAAAGTTACTTGGTCTAAGAGCATTTCTTTCTTTGCTCTACTAATACAACAAGGATACAGTAGTTTCTATTATCTTTTTTTCTGCATTTTTTCCTATTTATTTCTATTTCCAGTTAGGAAAACCATAGTGTGTTAGGTAAATCGTCAACACTAAAATGGATACATGTAAGTTGCTGCGAATTATCACTATAATGTTGTGGAAGCTATCTTTTGTTGTTTTTTTTTAATTTTGACACCTTTCCCTATCCCTACAGTTGTTGACCACAGATTGGATGGCATGCTCATCAGGAGCAATTTGAGGAACAAAAATTAAGTGTTCCTTTGAAATTTGTGTTTCTTATAAGTATTTATTTCTCAGTCCAAAGTGGCACAGTTAACTTTCTGAATTCTATGATCAGGTTTCCTTCTTCCTAACCTAAAATGAGCTTAAATACTAAAAGTTACTTGGTCCCAGAGCATTTCTTTCTTTGCTGGACTGATACAACAAGGTTACAGTCGTTTCTATTGTCTTTTTTTCTGCATTTTTTTCTATTTAATCACATTAGGAAAATCATAGTGTGTTAGGTAAATTGTCGACACCTAAATGGATACATGTAAGTTGCTGCAAATTATCACTATAATGTTGTGGAAGCTATCTTTTGTTGTTTTTTTTTTTAATTTGAAATCTTTTGACACCTTTCCCTATCCCTACAGTTGTTGACCACAGATTGGATGGCATGCTCATCAGGAGCAATTTGAGGAACAAAAATTAAGTCTTCTTTGGAAATTTGAAATCAAAAGCATCATTCCTTAGCAGTAAAACAAGAACTCTATCAATCATATCTAATTACTAATCAGAATCCCTTTCGCACAACATTCATTTGTTTCTTGTTTCATACATCTGAACCTGATCCTCCTAAATTTGGTACACTAGCTGTTTTGGAAAGTGTCTAATCCAGCTGGGTTCTTTCCTTTACCTGGAAAAACAAATATATAGTTTATATCAAGGAGGTTATCTCTTTAAGGGCAGCTGGTAAACGTCTCTTCACACACGGCTGAAAATTTCAGCCATTATGCAGGCTTAATCTGGCCGAAAATTTAACACTTTGAAACCTTTATCACAGAAGGCTATTTAGAAAATGTATAACCCTGTCACTCTCACAAGTGACCAAGACAGAAATTCACCTTACAGTATCAATACAAAATCACACAGGTAGGTGATGAGAATAAAGAAAAACATCGATTATGGCATTATTAGTTGATCCAATAACAAATTCTCTGAACTAATATCATGAGAACTGTATGGCAGACAGTAAGGAGAATTACTTAAGAGATCTTGGGAATGAAAGGGATAAAAGAACTTGGCTTCATCTTTTTAATCCTCAGCCATATTTGCATACATGCCATAGACATTTAGTTACTAATGAGGGCTTCTCTATGGAATATTAAAACCAAACCTAAATATCATCATAGGATGAAATGATCAAGAACACTGCTGCTTTCCATAGGGTTGAATACCAATAGAATAATCTAAGATCACCAAGCATAAATATGTGTTGTTTCTTTTGGTAAGGTACCGATTTTACTTTGGCAACGACTCAATCTATGCAGTAGTACAGCTAAGTGAGTACCACATGGTCAAGGAAATGTGGAATATAGACTAGCAACCCAGCCAGCAGTATCAGGACTTCTAAGAACTTTATGAAAACACTACAAAAGAATTGGCACTTTTTTTGGTCCCTCATCTCATGCGCAAAATTTTGTCTTAAAAGAAAGGCTAGCAAGACAGTTTACTAACCTTGCGTATGATCTTGTTACATCTGTTCCAAATTCTCAAAAGTGACGTCATCTCCAATAAGGACAAAGGGGGCCCAATTACATGGGGACTGGAATTTTTCAGAGAGCCGAAGAGCAGTTGTGGCCTGGTGAACAGCTTCACTTGCCTTTTTACCAAGTTTTAAATGCTGGTAAAACTTGCGCATGAATTCCAGGGTAGCGTTGTCATCAACAGCCCACAGGGTGGCAAGAACTGACCTCGCTCCAGCACCAAGAAAAGCTCGAGCGATTCCAATGACACCTTCGGCTCGGATATCTCCAGTTGCACTGTGACAGCAGCTTAGAACGACAAGTTTAGCTCGCACCTTTGCATTCTGCACTTCGGCCATTGTAAGGACAACATCTTCTTCGTCAAGTACTGGCTTGCGTTTTTCTGGGGGCGGAGCGAATGCAATTTCACCAGTTAAAGAATTTCCGTGTGCAGCAATATGGACCAGGGCTGCCGTGTCAAGATTTTCAAGGAAACGTGCTTTTGTAGCTTCTTCTCCCAATAGGGGTTTAACACCAAACAATCTAGCGATTTCTTGAGCTTCTTCGTTTGCATGCTCCAGTCTTGTGATGAATTCTGTAATCTTCTTTGCTTTAAAGGACACTAAGCCAACATCTGGATCCCCAACAATTACAGCTCCCTTTTGATTATGGAAGTTGGGCGGACACTCAAAAATTGCCTTCATAATTGTCAAGGATGGTAATAATCTTATTCGGTGCTGCGCCCCTAGGCTTTGGTTGTTTTCATTTCGAAGCGCTGCCCAAGGAATCCTATGAAGCTCAGCATCAGGAACAATAATGAGGTCTGTGGTTGCTTGGTCAGGTAACGTGCGGGAAAACAACACATCATAGAGTTTCTCTAATGCACTTGATCGATCTTTTTGAGTGATCCGCTTCGATGGAGGGCAACACAGCGGGTCGCCATCCGTTTTTTGCCCATCTTCATCGTTTTCTTGATTCTGAAGAGGACGTGTGTTTCCTCTCGATGGCAATGAGCGATCTTCACATTTCACAGGGTTTTCTTTAATTTTCATTTCTAAAAGCGCCTCGTCTAACAGACTCTTCCAGTCGGTAGCCTCCCCCAAAAACTGAGGAGCACCATTTGCTTGAATACTCCATACTACAACATTTTCCTTTCCAGTTCCAGACAGAGCATAGTAGATTATCTGGCCTCCCAGACGAGACACAACTTCACGGAGGCTTCCTCCATTGAGTGCTTCTCTTTTTCCTTCCTTTGGATTATGAAGACCGTATGATACAACCATCATGTCAGCAAGCGCAGCAGAACGTGCTCGCTCGCTGACTAGTAGTGCTTCCTCGTACTTTTCTCGCTGAAGAAGACACTGCGTGTAGAGACGGTAAGCAGTAGCTTGCACGTTACTAAGAGAGATCTTGTATATGTCCTTCTCAAAGAGAAGTCGTCTTACTTCCGCATACAATTCAGTGCATTTTTCCAAGTGATCACAGGCCGTTTCAAACTCTTTAGACTTTGAATAAGAAATGCCAAGGTCATGGTGACATGAACCCATCTTGTCTAAGCTTTTCATCTTCTCAGCAAAACATAAAGCTTTTTTCTGAAATTCAATGGCTTTGGAAAGTTCATCCAATTTCCAGTAAATCTTTCCAAGATTTAGGCATCCTGTCATCTCACCAGCTATTTCTCCTATGGAGTTGGAAATAGAGATTTGCTTTTCATTATGTTTTATCGCTTGCTTAAAATTTTCCATGCGGTAATTGACCATTCCAATGTTGCCATGAGCGGTTGCTTCTCCTTGCTTTTCTTCCAAGGTTTCACAGAGTGAGAGATGTTGCAAATGACACTGAAGCTCTTTTTGATAATCTCCTACTCGGTTGTAAACAGTTCCTAGATTTCCAAGCATCTGTCCCAACATGCGCTGGTCTCCAACCTCTTCAGCAAAGGGTACAGCTTCTTCGTATAACTTTACAGCCTCTGTATACATACCAAGGGCTTGAAAAGCATTTCCTAAATTGGCATATGAGGCACCTTGAAGTGGCTTATCTTTTATTGAAAGGGCAATACTGAGACTTTGCTGATAGCAATCAATCGCCTCGTTGTAATTACCAAATTCAAAATGAATGTTGCCCACCTTCTCAACCGATCTCCCTTCACCTCCCTTATTTTCTAGTTCCTTGTTTATTGCAAGATTGAATTGATGATGTTTCAAGGCCTTTTCTAGGTCTCCGAGAGAGTAGTATATGCTTCCCAGGTAGGCATTAGCAAGGCCTTCCGCTGCCTTGTCACCGATCGACTTTGAAATTTCCAAGAACTTGTTTTGCATGAAAATCGCTTTTTCAAAATTTCCTAGGGATCTGTGAGTGTTTCCGAGGAAACCATACGCAAAGCCCTCGGTGGTTTTATCGCCAATTTCTTGCGATAGCTGTAATAACTTTTCAAGATTTTTCTGTGATTCTCTGTTTTCTCCAAGGGAGTGTTGCGCTCTTCCAATTTTTCCAATGGCATTTGCTTGTGCTGGCTTGTTGTTGAGACTGTTTGCGATACGAAGGTAGGCTTCATAATTTTCAATTGCTTTTCTTGTGTCTCCTTGACAATGGTAAACATCACCAAGAGCCCCCAGGGCCCTTCCCTCGGTAAACTTGTCTCCGATTCCTCTCGAAATGTCTAACTGCTCTCGATAAAGTGTAAACGCTTTTATGTAATCTCCCTTCGATAAATGAACATTACCGAGATTTCCAAGGGCTGCAGCCTGACTTTTCTTCCGATTGACTTCTCTTGCCAATGTTAAATGCTTCTCGCTGTGGAGAATGGATAGTGGATAATGTCTTGTCTTGTAATACGCGGCTCCCAAACCTCCATTGGACTGGGCTATTGCTGCTTTATCGTCAAGATCGGTGGCAACTGTAAGACTTTCCGTTAAGAACTTGGTAGCGTTTGTGTAGTCACCAAGCTCTGTAAAAGTGGTGCCCATTTCATACAGGCATTTCCACCTTTGCTTCTGGTCATCAGTGGTAGAAATAGCGTCTAAGGATTTCTTGTGGGATTCAAGGCCTCTTTTCAAGTCTCCTAACTTTGAGTAGGCAGTACCAACAAAGGAATTAGCTAATGCTTCAAGATCTTTCCGACCTACCTCTTCGGAAAGGGCAAGGCATTTCTGCGCGTAAGAAAGAGATTCGTCAAAACTATCCATAGAGAGCAAAACTTCAGCAAGGTTGCCGCAAATTTCGGCCTCTGAATCTTTGTTCGATGCCTCTTGCGCTAAGAGTAACGCTTGTTTCAACATTTCCGCCGCCTGCTCGTAATTACTAAAATGCTCTCCGCTGTTCTGAATCTCTCGGGCTTTGGAAAGAAGATTTAAAATCTGACCTTGCTTTACTGACGATTCGTTCAGACGTCTTTGAGAACTGTGATCATCACTTCCATTTCCTTCCATGGTGGTATCTGAAACGGTAAATGTGAGAGCTATACTCATCTGCATAAAACGTATTTTGGTATCCAGTTCTTTCCATTGGATGGCATTCCATCCGGTCTTTTACAATTCAAGCCTCCATGATTGGAAATCACGCCAGAATTTCTTAAGGTGTAAATAGCAAAAAGTATGCTGAGGAAGAAAGGATAAACTCTCTCAAGAGACAACCAGCAGGCATCTTAGAAACTTAGATTTAACAGTTCATTTTAAAACGAACGCAGTGTTTCTCTAAAGAAAAAACCACGGAAGTATTTTATACCTCTAAGAAGCTTTTATTTTAACGTACGTCTTTGTTTCATTAACAGCCGACTTTGTCAGACCATCACAGTTTGTTTTTGCTCATTCGTATAAACCAACTGAGGGAAATGTAATTTAAAACCAGACTTCGCTCATGCACCTTTATTAGGAATCTTGCAAGGTTTGTCTTCCTACTTGTTAATTCCTTTTCCTTTCCCTTCCATGTTATTTTGAAACCTTAGCTTTTCATTAGTGAAGGATAATAAGGATAGAAAGTGCAGAGAAAGTATTTTATCTATGGTCACTGCCTTTTGGTCGACGATCTTTCGTACATTTATTTGTTATTTGTATTCTCCGTCTTGCTTTCCAAATCTGGTTCATTTTTTTTGACAGTGATGTGCTCTCTCGGCCTTAATAGCACTTGGCATAAGCTTCAAGAACACCTATCCGTAGTTTCTAGTGGACTACTCGTTTTACCTTCTCAGTCATCGTTTTCTTCCGAACTTAGAGCTCGTTTTAGCTTGAAAAGATTCCGTGTAACAGCGGCCATGACCTCGATCGAAAGGTAAACAGTCGAAACAAGCGAGTGGTAATGAATAGTCGGACGAATTGACGTCATATCTAAGCTAATTAGCTACTCAAAATGGCGGCGCGCTTTGACTACTTTGAAGTGGATTTTCATTTGGATCACAGCAATTTTTGATGCTAAAAAAACGGTAGCTAACGCGGCTTAGTGTAAACTATTTATTGGTGGTTACAAAAGATATTCAATTTTAAGAGTGACCCTGTCCTTTAACAAACAAATGTTTTTCCTTCGCAAGCATATCAAAGGTAACCTTCACAAAATAATTCTCACACAAATCACAAACTGGTGACCTCTCGGCTATTAAAGCAAAGAGAATTTCTATAAATTGGAGGACGTTAATGTCAGTTTACCACTTGATATTACCTAAGCAATCAGGGGCCCATAAAAACCGAAAATGAATATTTATAATAATCAATTTAATGACGTTTCTTCAGTCGATGCCAGAGGAAAGGCCCCTAAAGTAATTAAGAAAACTATCACTCATATTCGAAAATATATACCCTCTCGTTTACGTTTTTGAGAGATTTATACTGAAGACTTTGAAAAATCACTAATAGCAAAACATGCTATGCGACTGCCTTCGCTGGCGATGGCGGGTTTAATTTACAGTTGACTGAGGTTCAAACTCTTTAAAGGTTTTTTTTTTCTTAAAAGTTTAAGAGAATAAAAATGAATTATAGGATTATATTATGCTTTTTTGTCGCAGATGGAACATGAACAGATGTTGATGTTGTTGAACGATTAGTTGCAACACTATCACTTCCGGCTTTCAACAGCTCACTATCCATGCTGCGTGAAAAGGAACGAGATTCAAACGTATTTTTCGTTTCATCTGGAACCCGGGAAAAGTAAATCAATTTATTCCTTACTCAGTACTGCTTCTATGAGAGGGTCAATTGTAATTTACCCACGAAATTACTTTCTATTTTCAACTACGTATCTATTCCAAACAAAAAGGGAACGCACTGCTTCGCTTTCGAATAACCCGCACAATGGGCTTAACAAACAAACAAAAAGTATCGCCTTTCCTCTACTTGCGCTACAGTTTTTCTTTTTCATTGAGTACGTATACAGGTGGAGGCAGTAAAACTGACTTACCCCTGCGATTTGTCTCTTAAAGCGTATGGTATACTTTACCAGCTTTAAAACAGGTAGTACGGGTCTGTCTCGGCTTATTTTCCTTTATCATTAGCTTCCAGTCTCTCCCGGTTGATGGCCTTGACCAAGTGACGTTATGTGCATAACTAATCGGGTATATTTTGCATATGGTCACGAAATTTCTGCGAAATGACGGAAGAGGCTTTCTTTCGAGTAACTTGAAATCGTAGCAATTAATCTGTTAAGAGACGTTAATTTCTGACTCTTAAAGTCCTATTGTCTAATTAATCGTGGTCAGATTCCTCAACCAGTTGAGTAAGTTCAGTAGTTCCCTAATACCAAAGTGTTTGTTCAATGACGTACAGAACAGTATAAACGTGCTATGCCATTTTTCTCTTAACTCTTTACACCCTAAGATCAGTGTGTATATTCTCCATACTGTTTTCTATAAATTTCCTTAGGTGCTGAAAAGGAGATTTTGCTTAACAATCAAGGGCTCCCGTACTTGTTGGTCATTCTTGTGATCTTAATGATTGATTCGTTGATGATTCTGTAAGGAGAAATTAGATGCTGGTCACTCATTATTCTTGTGATCTTATTGATTGATTCATTGATGATTCTGTAAGAGGAAATTAGATGCTGGTCACTCATTATTCTTGTGATCTTAATGATTGATTCATAAAGGAGAAATTAGATGCTGGTCACTCTTACGGGTTTAAGGGTTAAACCGAATCGAGCACTCTTTCATACAATAGACATGCATACTTTACTTGTCCGATATCGACATTCAAAGCAAATGAGAAAACATATCTACGATTTTAAAACCGGAAGTTCTCCCATCTCCACTCCTAGCCTCTAGGGTGTGAAAGGTAAATATCCCCTACCCCCCCCCCCTTCATACTTAGATCAAAATTGTGGACGGGGAAATACCTACAGAATGGAGTCTGTTTTGCTATGGCTCAGATAACTCATTAGCAGTTTATATTACGCGCTACAAGCTCCGAAAAGTGTCGTAGGTATTGATGCAAAGGTTTTCATCCATCTCATAAGCTTCATTCGAATACGATTTCTGAGAATCGAAACCGAAAAAATAACAGAAGGTTATATTACCGGAAATCGTTCAGACAGAGACACGAGATTACTTTTGATTTGGGAAAATTACCATAACAATGCGCTCGAGAGTAGTTTTTAGTTTTGTTTTCAGGTCGTATACCCTGTGTTCATTAAAAACTAATGTTGACTTTTTGCCCAGCTTTAAATTTCGTTGGTGAGAGTTTCATTTGAAATGGTCTGCGGGCTTAATCGATGTCACGGGCGCGACTGACCCTTTTGTTCGACTTCGCGTAACTCAACTGACATGACGTATTTAAATATAGTTTACGTTTCTCAGAAAAGAACGGGAAAAAATATGTTTACTAACTGGGAGTAGAAAGCAACTTTGTCCGCCTTGACCAATAAGAAGGCAGAGCAAATGCTCTTTGGCCAATATTGAGAGTAGGGTAATCCCCTAACCTGATATCCAGATTGAAGGTGAAATTTGACTCTTGGAGGCTAGGATTATTTTAACTGATGCACACTTTACTACTTGCATTCAAACAGTATACTACGCACTTATTGAGAGAGCGACGCAACAATCGACTGTGAGACGATTTGTGAAACGTTCGCTGGAGGGCTTGAGCAAAGGTAACAAAACATTAATTCAGTCTCGAAATAAATCATAATTATTCATTCCGGCTGTTGTAATTTACACGAGGTTTACTGTCACGGTACTTTGATTTCTCAGTGCAAAATCATGCGTCAGTCGGCGAGGTTTTGAACGTTTTGGCTCTATTTGAAAAGTTCCTTTCTGGCTGATTACTGTGTAATGAGCTATCTAAGTATCACGTTTTCTGAAACTTGTATTTCTAGTCTTCAAGTCTTACATTACGTTGGCTGAATTTCATCAAACCAAGTGAAGTGGAGGTCACACGCGGACTGTGACAGACAAATAACTCCGTAGTTTGAATAGCGAAAATTTGTTGCGAAATCAGTTCAAATGATAACACACTGAAGCTGTGCAGCAATTTTATAATCTGACTTAACTATCAAGTAAAGCACTTGAACATCTACATTGCAAACTAAGCTCTTAAATGTATTGTAATTCTATAACCTCATACGAAGCGCAAACAACGGGTTTTTATAAGAGTGTTTATAAGAACTGCCTTTGCATTTATTGATATGATAACATCTAACTGGTGAAAAGTGAGAGACTATCATATAGATCTATTAGAGCCCTCAAACGATTTATGATTTCGAATGAGCATCGTTTGGAATGCTTGTCATGATATCTGTATAACAATTTTGACCACACGCCCACGCTCTACGATAAACAGTCAACCGACCTCGCCCATTTTCCGAGAAGCACCGCAAAAGGTCATTCGGAGATTTGTTGCTATAATATTAACTCGTATCGTAGAATGAGTCAAAAACTACTTTACAGTCAGAGGTTTAACGGTCATTCTGTTCATGGATCACTTTTATTCCGCGGGCTGGAAGTCGAAAATGTTTAGTGTTTTTGTTCAACTTATTTCCGTCAGAGACCCCCAAGTGGAATATGGACTTTACTGAGAAGGCGCGACTGACCCTTTTGTTCGTCTTCGCGCAACTCAACTAACATGATGGATTTAAATATAGTTGAAGTTTCTCAGAAAGAACGGAAAAAAAAACTACAATTTGGGAGTAGAAAGCAATTTTGTCCGCCTTTACCGATAAGAAGGCAGGGTAAATGCTCCTTGACCAATATCGAAAGTGGGGTAGTCCCCTAACCTGATATCCACGTCGAAGGAGAAATTTGACTCTTGGAGGCCAGGATTCCAGTTCTGTTAAAAGCTGGCACTCAACTACTTTCATTCAAACAGTTTACTACGCATTTGTTGAGAGAGCAGCGCAACAATCGACTGTGAGACGAATTGTAAAACGTTCGCTGGAGGGCTTGAACAAAGGTAACCAAACATGAATCCAGTTGTAACTGCTTCCGTTGAAGCTAAGTGTTACCGCTTCCGAGAAAAGCTGCGAAATATTTTTTGGTTAGGTTGACGTCCCCGTGATTAGTTCTTTTTAGACAGAAAATTATAGTTAGCTTTTCAGTTCAAGATAAGACCCTGTGTGATCAAGATCGTTTTTGAATAGAAGACAAGTTAGACTGTAATCCTCGATAAAGTGATCAAGACCCACGAATGTTGGTGAACAATAACTTGTTTTGTGATTATGTTATCTAACTCGCATTCGTTACTCAAAGCGAAATTTATCGCTCGTTTTTACCTTTCTTTTGGCTCCTTTAATTGCCACGTGCTCGTTTCCAAAAGCGAGATTGTTCTTAAGCTATGATCACAATACTTAAGTGATTTCTTTACAATATTATTTCAGTTGACCGCTTCGATCTAATAACGCCCCAAGGAATAGGAAAAGGAATAAAGAAAGAAAAGATCCTATTTGGTTTGGTGTTTATCGCATGCGCGTGTATCAACCCGGGAATCGAATTTGCATATCTAGCTTGAAAAGAAACATTTACACCAGTTTCGAAGTAAATCACAACTATTCATTCCGTTTATTGTAATTCCAAGGTTTACTGTCACGGTACTTTGATTTCTCAGTGCAAAATCACGCGTCAGTCGGCAAGGTTTTGAACGTTTTGGCTTTATTTGAAAAGTTCCTTTCTGGCCGACTACTGTGTAATGAGCCATCTAAGTATCACGTTTTCTGAAACTTGTATTTCTAGTCTTCAAGTCTTACATTACGTTGGCTGAATTTCATCAACCCAAGTGAAGTGGAGGTCACACGCGGACTGTGACAGACAAATAAATCCGTAGTTTGAATAGCGAAAATTTGATGCGAAATCAGTTCAAATGATAACACACTGAAGCTGTGCAGCAATTTTGTAATCTAACTTAACTACCAAGTAAAGCACTTGAACATCTGCATTGCAAACTAAGCTCTTGAATGTATTGTAATTCCATAACCGCATACGAAGCGCAGACAATCTAATAGTAGAATATGAGTTATAATTAACATGATAACATGTAACCGGTAAAAAGTGAGAGACTGCCATATAGATTTGTTGGAGCTCTCTCATGATCCGCATAGCAATTTTGACCACACGCCCAAATAACTTTATGATAATCAGTCAACCTTGCCCATTTTCCGAGAAGCACCGCCAAAGGTAATTTGCAGATTTTTTGCAAGGATATTGACTCGTATCGTGGAATGAATAAAAAAACGACGTCTCAATCAGAGGTTGAACGGTTATGTTGTTCATGGATCACTTTTATTCCTCAGGCTGGAAGTCGAAACTGTTTAATGTTTTTATTCAACTTATTTCCGCCAGAGCCCCTAAAGCAGAATATGGACTTCTCTGAGACCCAGGAACGAGAGGAAAATCATTTTGTCCAAGATGAGGATGAAATCGGTAAGGCTCTTTTCTCGCCTGTTTACGCTGCATGACTCGTTAGTCACTGTAAAAGTAGTGTCAATGATAGTTTGACAAAGGCAATGCTGCGATTGTCGACATTTAAGAGAAGGCAGCGAAAGAAACAAGTGCAACGAGGACTGGAATTTGTCTTTCTATGTTATGAAAATAAATTTTAGAGGTCACAGGAATTAGTATTTTGTCCTTTCCACTCTGGCAATGACCTTTGAGCAATAATTGGTTTGCCAGGGATTCCCGAATATAGCGTTATTGCAATCATCATAAAAAAGTAAACGCTTAACATGAAAAGCCACAAAAATGTTTAACTCACAGTAGTCCGTGTGATCCACAGATATAAAATGTTTGCTGAAAGAAGGAAAACCGACAGAAGGAGACATTGACTGGATAGTCAGAGAAATAAGTAGCAATCCTGATGAAAAGAAGAAGTTATTTGAGTTACTGAGAATAAACGATGATGATCCAGGATACAATAGTGGGGACTCCATAGACAACGCTAAAGATTTCACTGATGGAATGACCATACCCAGGCATCTACTGAAGAACCAAACTTATGGAAAACTGGCTGCACTGTTGGGCGAATCACCCCTGAACAGGCGGGATCTGGCGGTTAAAACTTGCTGCATACAGAAAGGTGAGTGCAACACACGTCTTGCTTTTCAATTTTCTTCGCTACAATTTGACTTCAGAGAAAATCAAGCGAGTATCTTATTCAAGAACTAAAGCAAATTTTCAGCAACATCGTTGAACACTACTGAGCTAATAAGTAACACACCTTAATTTCCCGTCTATAGATCTGCTTCCCACCTACATTTTGGCAAGAGGCAACCAAGCCGTAACAGCTTACCGAGGAGCTTTGACATCAGGTGAAACACTTGACAACCGAGTCAAGGTAATATTGATTGGTGAAGGTCAAGTTGGAAAAACAAGTGTTGCAAAAGCACTGAGAGGCGAAAAGTTTGAAGAGAACGAGCGCAGTGTGAATGGCATACTTATGAGCGAGGTCATCAAAAATGCTACTCATGATAAACCCTGGAGGAACTCAGCCACTCGTGAAAACGCTCGACCAGGTTTGTTTCATTTCATCATCGTAAAATAATATAAAAAAACTGGAGGTACGATAATTTAACGCATAGCACGCAATTTTCAGGAAAAATTGAATAGAGCCTTAATGATAATTTAAGGAGAACTCTTTACAACTTTGTTTAGAAGCAGTGACGAGTGCACAATGACTTTATCCGTTCTTGTTAAGAAATTCGTTCGTTTTCTTTTTTACTGAAGTGTCCTCTCAAACTAATGGAATCGACGCAATTGAGAGTATCTCACTGGAAGATGAGGTCGATGGCGCTCGAAGTAATTCCCCTGAAATAGAACTAGTAGTATGGGAATTATCTGGCCAAGGTGCCTATCGTGCCATACATCCTATGTTCATGACCCCAGACGCAGTGTACGTCCTGGTGTTTGATTTGTCAAAAGGACTGTTTGACCAGGCAACGGCAAAAGACAACGAGAACGGGTCAGCAACGAATTCAGAGAACGAAGATTCCAATCTTGACTGTATTATGAGGTGGATGGACATATTGAATTCCATGAGATATTCTGCAGCTGATGAAATTCTTCCTCCTGTCTTACTTGTGGGTACTCATGCGGACTGTGTTAATGGAAACCCCAGGAGTATCATGGATGCACTTTTGGACAGATTCCGCAAAATTGAGCTGGGCGATCAGATCAAAGGAAACTTCGTCTTGGACAACACACTCAATGTACCTGGCCAAGAAGACCCACAAGTTGCCAAATTGCGTCGGCGAATATTAGATGAAGCCAACAAGCTGCCGCATGCTATGAAGAAGATTCCCCGAAGATGGTTTGACATAGAAAGAAAGATCCAAAAAGAAGCAAAGAGGGGAATTAAGTACTACACTACCAAAGAGGTCTTCACGAAGAAAGTTTGCCAAACTCAAGATTTGAATGAAATTGACCAGATCTTGCTCTTCCTTTGCGATCGTCGGTCGATAATCTATCACGAGAATGCTTCTAAACAAGATGGCTTGGTGGTACTGGATCCACAGTGGCTCGTAGGTAGACTGTGCAAGCTATTAAGTTTGCCACCGGAAGAAGAGGATAAGATAGAATTTCGAAACTTACGGAAGGAGCTTCGAGAGACAGGAATCCTACACCAAAAACTTTTACATCGCACCTGTACAGAGTGGGAAGTAAAAGATATTGAGGAAGCATTGGTTTCTCTCATGAAACATTACAATCTTCTTTTCCACTGTCCAAGGAAGGAAAAGAACCCCATTTACCTCGTTCCATGCATGATTCAAAGAGCGACGGGAGAAAATGAAGTCATCCCGAGTAAGAATGGCTCTTCAACGTCACCACCGATTTATCTAATCTTTGGAACCAAGTTCGTACCGATTGGCTTGTTCTCCAGATTGGCTATGCTTATCGGAGCATGGGCTGCGAAGAAGAGTTCCTTTGAGCAGCTGCAAATAAACGCCGACACAGCATGCTTCATCTTAAATGGCGTGAACTTCTTGGAGTTGAAGTGCTTCAAAAGTGTCATACAGGTGCAAGTTTGGTCTGAAGACAGCACACAATACAGTGATCCAGGACTTTACTCAGAGATTTATTGGTAAGACTGCTTTCCCATTTGCTTTCTCAGTTTCAACTCATATGAACGCCATTCTCCTTACAAGTTGAGCTAGGCTAACAATTATTTCATTGATCATTTACATTCACTAATACCCCTTTCCTGGTCTAGTATCCTTGACATCATTCCCGCCTATTTTGAGGTCTTAAGCTACTCCTAAAAATAATTTTTTGTGCATTGATTGATACTTAAATGTATAATTCAAAATTTTTATAAAATGGTTTTTTTAGTTGTTTGGAAAGGAGTTTGAAAGCGGTGTGTGCAACTTGTCACTGGTTACATTCTGTTTCCTGGGATCTCAGTGTGCAATGCAGACTTTGCGCAGGAATGGTCAACTTAAAGACCCGAAAATGTATCTGGCACGACAAGAGAAATTGTCATCACGAAGACTGCGCCCACTATATTCCCTTGAAAAGGCACATTGCCTTGTTTTGCCAACAGGCCATGAAGCGTCTCCCTGAGGAAAAATTTGAGAGATGGGTCCAGGTAGCTCATTGTTTTTATATACCATACAAGAAAGCATAATTTCTTTGTTGTAACGAGAAAGACCTTCGTGAAGCGATTTAAGTGCGAAGATTTTAACGCCCGACATAGGACCGTTCTTCGGATTTAAAAAATGGGATTTTCGTACATGTAACGCTCTCTTACAACACCCATATGACAAAAGTGAAATTCACTAGAAATTCACCGGAGGCCTAATTGACTTCAATTGGCCGACGAATTGCAGGTAGATAGATAGAAGCATTTGTTGGTAACTAACTGGAATTGCTTTCTTTTTTTTTAGGCTTCGGGGAAAAATAACAGTCAGGAGGAAACAGGTTTATTTTGTTTTGTTTTCTCTTTTGTGTACCATCATACATCTTAAACTCTTATTTCCCCTTAAGTTTCATCAGGTAGAATATTACATTAAATATTTGAATTACTGGCTCTTTGGATGGAGGAAAATCAGAGAAGCATATGAGCCAATACCAGCAGACCGAGATCTTCATTCCATTATCTATACCATTTAAGAAACTAGAAAGGTTAAATCATGCAGGGATGATCAACAGTCGATTCAATACCATTCTGATAGATCTATGTTGCTTAGTGTCCAACTAGAAGGAATCTTTACACGCATGCTAGCTAGCAATTTATTTCTTTTTAAATATCTTTTTATCTTCTAATTGACCATCCATCTACGATCTTAGGAAAAGAGAATATAGCCTCAACCAATGAAATTACTGTTCTGCTGTTAGCTGAGGAGTGGGGCTCCGGCAAAGGCGGCCTCTCAACAATCAATAGGCAACTGGCAATCGAGCTTGCAAGATACTCCAATCTGAGAATCTACTTCTACGTTATCAAATCCAACGAAGAAGATAAGCAAATGGCCAAGAGTAGTAACATCAACATTATAAAAGCCAAGAAACGACCTGGTTATAATAATGGTTTTGAGCGGCTATCGTTCCCTCCGGAGGAATTGCCACTGATTGACGTGGTTGTTGGGCATGGAGTGAAGCTGGGAAAGCAGGCACAGCTGATTAAAGTGAAACATCCAAGATGTGTCTGGGTTCAGTTTGAGCATACCGCTCCGGAGGAACTTGGCACCTACAAAAATTATGAAGGCAAAATCGCAAGAGGGGAAAGTAAGCACCGCGATGAGGTAGATCTCGCCAAACGCGCTGATGTTGTGGCTGCAATTGGTCCCAAACTAACAGAGTATTACAAGACCTCACTGCGTCCTGATAAAGGCGGACCGGAGAAGGTTTTCGAAATGATACCGGATCCAAGTATGTTCCATGAATTTCGCTCGTGCAAGCAGGTCAAGGAAGACAGAGAAAACTTCAACGTTTTGATATTTGGTCGTGGTGACTCGGAAGATTTCAAGCTTAAGGGATTTGACATAGCCGCAAGAGCAGTTGCAGAACTTAACGATGAGAAGTACCACCTCTATGCTGTTGGCGCACCACATGGACAACAGGAAGATGTTGAAAAGAAGTTACTTCAGTGTGACATCTCTCGTCGTCAGTTGACAGTTCGTGGTTTTATCGAATGTAGAGATGAAGTCGCTCAGTTGCTGTGCGAGGTGGATCTTGCCATCATGCCGTCAAGAACAGAAGGCTTTGGATTGACAGCTCTAGAAGCCTTAGCCGCAGGTCTACCGATTCTGGTCGGAAAAAATTCAGGTTTTGCCAAGGCTCTTCAAAAGATAAACGAATCAGCTTGTATCGTGAATTCCGAAGACAGAAAGGAATGGGCGAACGCGATTCGATTAATCAAGGAGAAACCGAGATCAGAACGATTACAGGAAGCCAAGAGGTTAAAAGAGAGGTGCGAAAGTGAATTCGCCTGGTCAGGGCGGTGTCAAGCTCTTACGGAGAAAATTCTTCTTCTTGTTGGTAAGTAGTATATAACTGTTGCAGGTTCAATAAATGTTTACATTTTCTGAACCACAATGCACATCTTATCTACTTCTCAGGGTTTTAATGACTGTTTGTTTCGGTCCGCCTTAACATCTGTCTTGCCAACATTCTCAAAATATTCTTCCCTGGCGACAACCCGTTTTTGTCTGAAAAACTTGTAAAGCAGCCCGGTGACGTAGTACCATTATTTTCAACTTAAACAGTTACATTCTAACTGGAATGCCCTTAAGTTATGGAGTAAAGAAAGAAAATGAACTAATAGGGTGAACATTCTCCCGCACCCGATGATACCTCCTTGACATCAAACCTTGTACCTCTTTAGAGAAGAAAAGTCACAATAAAGATATGAAAGGTGAACAAAGGTGTGAAGTAGCAGCAGTGCCAGAGGGGCAGGAAGAAGACGAGACACAAAACCAGTCACAAACAACACGAAGACTCAACGCTGTTGAGGAACAAGAGCCGACAGGTTGTGACGGTATGTAAGAAACATCACAGGAGAGAAAGAACTGTAAACTAGTTTCTCTTATCGTTCATTTTATATGATTCTTTTCCAAATGAAACGACATTGCAAGAGTCTGAAGCGGCGCATGATTCAGGACCGTAGATGCACGAGTGACGCGAGACATTTCCCTCCCAAAATTTATGGTGATGTGCACGTATCTTAATAATCTTTACCTTTGTTTGGACCTAATGAAAAAGCCAGTTTAATCCGGATCGTAAAGGCAAAACAGAATTTGACTCAGTACTCTAGCATGAACTATCAAAATAAGTTGGCTCCAAATTTATATCGAATTCTCTGGACCAAAAGAAGGATGCCAAATAGAGTCTCTCATCGCCTCAAGCATTTTAAAATACTTATTGCATTCTGTTAAATTACAGAGGGTTATAGCAGCTCCAGAGACAGAACCAACTCAACTGAATTTTCATCCGGGCACGAGGAGACCAGCAATTCTCCGAATGCAGGGTTGAAAGTTAGAAGAAACTTTCACGCAGATACCGAAGATACGCGACTCAACGAGCAGGTACGGTTGAAAAGAGTAATTGCAGTATTCAAATAACAAAGCCCCGTTTTCCCGTTGGCAAGCATGCTCAGGAACCTTTGTTATGGTTTGTTTCGTTTGATCTGCATTTCTCTATAATAGTTTAGGTGTAAAATGAGGAATAAAACTTGATTCCACTGACTTACCTCGAAACAACTGCACGCAAAATTTGTTAAGATGAGTCGTACAGAATGAGTCATAGTAACATGTTTTCTTTTTTTGTTTAATAGCAAAACAGTTCCCAGCTGGAACGAGATGAAAATCAGGAGACGGGTACATCCCAAAAAAAGTATGTGGTGAAAAGTTATTTTCTCAGAAAGTTAACAAAATGTTGTTAAACGAATTTTAAATTACACAACTCAAGTAGCCACCCCTTTAATTTCAGACAGAATGTAGGAGTAAGATTAAGGGAAATTGTTGTAGCGCGAAAAAGTAGACCGTATACTGCCAATACTCACGCTCTATTGAAGTCGTTCGGTCCAGTGAGACAATTTTTAAATGAGAATGCTCACCCTGTTCAATCAGTACTCACGACCCCAAAAACCTGACTTAGTGAGGCTGTGCTCTCCAATCAAGGGGGCCAGGCAAAGTACCTAAAATGTTACACTAGAAATACTGGCTTCAGTCCTTTTTGACTTTTTCCAAAGTATAAAATTTGAACCAAACGTTAAATGTCGTGCCAAATGTGAATTTGTTGTACCAAAGGTTAAAATGTCTTGTTCTTCAGCAGTTCAACTCAAGGACCACGGCAAAGGAAAAATCTTCCGAGTCATAAGGATTGCGACGGAGAGATGACGAAAGAGATGACATTTTCAAGCATCAAGGACCTGCAGTGTTGGAGAACAAGGAGTTGCTTGATACTAGTTATATTAGCAATGTTAATAGTAACAGCATTATGCTTTCAAAGGTAGAGTTTTATGAAGGATTACTGGAGTGCGCCTCTGTTGACGCTTCTCTCTAATCTAGATAACTTACAATAAGCTCATTTGGGCATAAATAAGTATTTCCGTATCGAAGTATCCATTTATCAACCCATTACATTAGTAATCATATTCTCCGCACTGTTCTCTTTACATTTCCCATGGAACTGACAAGGAGAATTGGTTTGAAAATCAGGAGTTTTGTGAGTTTGTGATCGTTTCCTTCATTTTCATGACCTTCATATAGATTCAAGAGTGACATTATGAGGAGAATGAGAAGCCAGTTACTTTTAGGGGTAATGTAACGTTTCATCAGGTGTTCCAAATCAAGTGCTCGTATGATCATGACAGTGAAAATCACACCTTGCGAGCTTCTCTATAAATTTCAGGAGAGTTTTAACTAAATTTCCCTTTTACATTCAAGATCTCTACATAAAGTCTCCATACTACCTTTCTCTTTGAATTTATTTTGTCGCCCGTCCTTAACAACATTGACACGCATGAGGGTTGTGGGGAATTCCTTACTGGGTCAAATTATCAACGTGTTAACCATTATCATCGTAAACATTAAAATAAATAAAGGGGCACCAAACTTAATTCCTTTTCCATTCTCAGAGAATGAAGTCGTGACTTAAAAGTATGATGTCAATTATTTCTATCTTTAAGTAAAACATTACTGGGAAAAGTCGATGACTGATGTTTGGCTTTAAAGGTCAGTTTGGAAGAACAGTACTCATAGTAACATTCATTTTTTATAATAAGAATTATACATTGTTCTCCTGTGACCCACCCATTCATCTCCATGACATATAATAACCTCTCTCCACCTTCATTCTCCTTCACTGGGGTTCAGACCCTTAATTTTTTAAGAGCCGTGGCAAATACTTGAAGGAGACAAACAAGCAAACCGTTTAAATTTTATTCCTTTTTTTAAAAGCATTAGAGTTTACATCCTGCAGCAGCACTTTTACAAAAACACTTGTCTGTCCTTAAAAAAACTGATTTTTAGTTGGGTGACTGATTTTTCATCAACCTATAGCTCTCTATCCCTTTCCACATCCGCGGTGAGACAGTTGTAATGGGAGGGTTACCCCTAGATTTTACTTGATTATGTCTGCTCCAGATAAGTTGAACTTATTGTATGTGTCTACTAATGTTCTTAATAAAGACAAAAGTAGCTCATGCAATTCTGTATATTTTTTTTTTACTTTTAAGCAAAGCGATTTTATTCTTAAGACAACATGGTTCTCGAAAAAAAACTTCAGAGAAAAGACGACCACAAAAAGTTTTTTTTTCTCCCCCAAAGATCTTAGGTTACACCAGAACGTTCAGGGATTGGACATCGTGTATCCCTCTTAAATGTTTTAAAACATTAATGTTCATATTTAGATCTGTTATATTGCAGTCATCTTAAAGAATAAATCTTTGTTAAGGGATTAAAATTAAAACTACAGTACCAAAAAAGAAGAGATAAAAAAAAAAAGGAACGCAGAACTACATTTATTTAGTAGTTCCTGCTTTAATCCTTTTCCTTTTCCTTCTTGGGATAGACGATTGGCTCAAAGGTTTGTTGTGGATGGTATAGCACCCTGATCTCCCGCTTCAAAGTAATCCACTTCACGTCGCCATCCAAAATGTCCCGGTTAACTGGCTCGGACTCCAAAGCTTCTCGAAACCTGGCGACGGTGTCAAGTCGTAATCCCTGTTTTAAACAACACAGAAAAAGTAAAAAAGATACACTTACGTTGTGTAACTAGGTGAACAGGGGTTCGTTACCTTTCGCTGACCACGGGTCAATTTTCACTGGCTTCGATTGGTAAAAACTCACACCAGACCAAGCCGGTGCATGTCACACCTACAACCTCATAGGATAAGTGTATCTTAATGGAATACTCAAACAAATAATAAACCTTCGATTTCAGAATTTTGATTTCCTAAAGCTACAAGAAACATTTTGATATCCCTGTACCTAACTTTTCACTGACATGCACATGTTGTGAATGTTCTCCTACATTTATTATACTTCCTTAACGGTTCCATTCACCTCGAAATTACACAAAATCAAGACTATTTTCCCTTTCTTTTTTTCTCGTTACCCTAAAGAGATTCTTAACACCAAAATGATTCATAGTCAATTTGACAACTGTGACAGATAAGTTCTAATGTGTGACTAGCTATCTGCATGAGGTGAGTTGTGGGATCGCATAGATCCAAATGACCAATCAGAACAAAAGTAATATTACAAAGGGCTAATGAGAATCCAAAGTAGAAACAAGCACAACGCTTAAAGCGCGGGGAAACAGGAGTAGCCATTGTCACACTTGGTCGCATTTGATCATAATAGCACGTTGAAATTGCGCACTATAAGTATGAACATATTTTATCATATAAACTACGGTGTTATACAAGGATTTCCAGCCTTGAGAAAAGCCGCAACAACGTTTGATATCGCCAATCAGCTGCTGACACGTCACTCGCCTTTCGCGCCACTCGGTCAGGTTAATAAATGAACGGCGAAGCCTTTAGCATTCTCAATCCAAGGTCGCTTGCCAAAATTTTTTTCGGATTATGGCTGCTAAAACACTGAAAAATCCGTATCGCTTACAGACAGTGACGTTCAAACTTTCCCAGAAGCTGAAGAAAACCAAAATTCGGAAAGAAAAACCGTGAGTTACGTATTCAGTGGCTTTGGTAATGGCATTTCTCGCGGCTGAGAATGAAAATCGACAACTAGAAGATTTGTTACAGGCCGATTTTTGCTGTGTACCTAAAAAATATCTTCTGTTGGTAAGGACTAAGTCAATAACTGAGAATTTTGTGTATCGAAAATTACGTCCATTCTTTGTTTTAATAGTGTTTCAACGTATTTTTCATCTTGAGCCTTAGCGCCGACGCACTTTGCGATTTTTATTCGGGGATTGTCGATAATTTTATTTTCATTCATTAATTAATAAAGTTGACATTTCTTGTCAGTAAAGGACTATTGTGTTTAACGGGTTAGCTATCGAGTCTTCAAGACTGTCTATAATCACAGATCATAGCAAAGAAACTCCAATGAAACCCCAAATTGTTTTCGACACTCAAAACGTTCTAATAATAATTTGTACATTCATAAATGGACTTAATTTAAACAAAGAAAAGTGATACATACATCGGGTGTGTCAATCCCTCTAGTGCTTAAATAAGGACTGAGCTCTAAAGGAGTCTGGAACAGAGGCTGATAATCAACCTCGGCATTGGTAGCATACAAGATAATGATGTCATTACAACCGTCAGGTCTTGTTAATTCAACGTTGGGCTCCCCCATGAGACGGACTGTCTCAGGCTGGATAAAGACGCGCCTGATCTCTGATACTGAGTCACCAGGATTAAGCACACCGCTGATACCCTACAGAGTGGATGAATACAAACAGCATTCAGTTTTCAGAACTCTACGGTATTTGATTGTCAGTGTATAAAATTTATCAGTTAAAACTTACCTTGGATGTTATAAAAGGGGGTAAGTTTCTAAAGAAACTGTGGTGCTGCGTCGGTGGGAGAGTATAACATGGTAATTTAGTATGATCAACAAAGTTGACAACGTAATTAAATTGACCACCGCTAAGAGTTTCAAAGCTGACGTTTCGAGCATTAGCCCTTCGTCAGAACGTTAGCCCTTCGCTTTGACGGATGGCTGACGCTCGAAAGATCAGCTTCTGTTTGAAACTCTTGACAGTGGCCAAGTTACGTCATCAACTCATTTGATAGACCCAAGTTACCTTGGGTGGTATAGTTTCGATGCACTAGGACAACCTACTATTTGCATTAATAATTATTAGAGGTAAAACGCTTCCAACTGTGATAATAATATGATTTTCAAAGTACGAATGTCTTCAAAGGCGTATGTGCTTCATAAACCCTTTCCGATAACTTGCCATCTGAAAAAAACGCTAAACTAATCATTCGTTTTGACACTGGCATTAGCAGTTGCTTCATGAAATTTCTTTAGGTTCGAATAGTTATTGTATCAACTGACGAGGTCGTAAAAGAAAAAAATACAAGTGGTTTTATAAATCGCGATATTAGTTTGGTGTGTTGAAAGTAAATGAAAATCAGGATTCCCCTGAGTAGGGCGATGTCTTTTCAAAACCAACGAAAAAATGTGCGTCTTGAAGATGTAAAAACCTTTTTCCGGTAAAGCAATGCACAATGCCTGATAATAAAACAAAACCAAAAAAAATGACTTGCCCTGTTCGCTGTTGGATATAAGACAAGAATAGAGCCATCTGACTGGTAGGAAACCAAACAAATATGAACTGGTAAGTGTCCGTTATTGGTGATCTGAAAAACAACCCCGTCCCCTGAAGAATCTTCAACCTGGTACTTTAAACGATTAAACGTGTGGGGTGCAACCTCGACTCTGTGGGCTTGAAAAGTTGGAACATAATTCTCTGGTTTCCCTACAACAAAGAAATATACAGGATAAAAATGGTGAGGAAACATTTTCAGCAAAGGTACGCCCTGATGCCAGGGAGTCTATTGAAAAAGTTTAAATATCAAAAGATGTTCCTACCCATGACCATAAAGTTACAAGGGAGAAAATAAAGGGAAAGTTTTCATGATAATATCCCCCACCCCCCACCCCCCCACCCCCCCCCCCCCCATGCCGGGGAGTTAATAGGTATATCATTGAGGCTTTTGTTGTAGTTATTCCTCAAAATGATGAAAAGAGAAAGTTTTAAACTTTCCTTGAATGTTCCCTTCTAACAACCCACCCTATTTATACGGCATTACCTTCATAAATCTCCTTGGTTTTAACAGCCTGAGCTTTCAACAGCGTCTTCCTATCCATATCGCTCTTGTAGGGAGGCACGTTCTCCACTTTGAACATCTTGAGGCTAACATTCCTCAGCATGTTGTAATCGGGTTCCCTGAGCCGAATTCCAAACTTGACACGAAAATACTTGCAAAGATTTTTTATCATGAGGTGACCATCCCTAGTACGTTGATCCGGTACAATCATCTTACCATAGTAAATGGCACGCCAACACCTTTGTCTGAAATTCAAATGTCTCACTTAAGATTTGCTCATGGAAGTCTTTAGCCCTTTAACTCCCATGAGTGACCAAGACAGAATTTCTCCTTTCAATATCAATACAATATCAAGCACAAAAGTGATGAGATCAAGGAAAAATAGCAATTTGGGGAATATAAGTTTATCAAACAAACATCACAAGACATGTATGGCAGACAGTAAGGAGAATTACTAATTAGATCTCGGAAGTTATAGGGTTAAGGATTTACATAACACGATATCTTTATGAAAACAAACCAACAAACGGAGAACTCACACCACACTATTGGAAGTAGGCAGAGTCTCCTGTATGACAATGAATGTCACAGTACTTCTGAATTGCCTCTTTTGATATTCTCCTGCGCGTGGGTAATCCAAACAATTCAACACGAACAAACACGCAAACAAACACGTAAACAAACTATTAAACAACTTACATCACTGAAAGGATCAATCAAAAACATAAAACCTGCACACTTGGTTCCGATTGCATGTACGTTCACCTTTAATCATTTTAACCCGATGCTTTAGTGCGTCAGCTCAAACCTGTCCGGGACCGTTTGAGCCATGACGAGTTCATTCCCTTTTACATTTTATCTTTATTTCAAATATGGAAATGCTAAACAAATGAATGTAATTAGTGTTAGATAACAGATCAATAAGCTGTACCAGAATAGTTTCCAGTGAAACAGAGGCCTGAAAGAATAACGTAGAAGTATTATAAAATTTGCTGCTTTACCCTTCGATTGTCAATACGTCCAACTTGACACATTCGGGTGTGTCTTGTTCTCTTATGCTGAACATCTGCTGGCTTTCCATTGCCAGTTTCACGTCGCCAATATACTGGTCTTCAACATCTGTAGCAATGATGCAAACGGGATAGTACATACTTCCCAGTTGGGTCAGGCAAGCTTTGTGTCCCGCCTGAAATTGAAACAAATAACTATTCAAGCCACGAGAAAATAACATATAGATGCTACGTTGCCGTGGGCCTGTTCAATAAAAGATCACAGATGGCGTTAAAATGTGGCAAGAACAAAAAAGTGGCTTACGACGCGCAGCCGAGTGTGACACTGATGCTCTTGCATGTAACACAATCTATTTGTTCTGTGTGACAAAAAAGCAAAATAAAGAAAGATGTTTTTCGTCTCGCCACGAGCGTGGGACAAAGAAAAAAATTCTAAGACCCCATGAGGAATCGAGCCTTAGACCTTCGGATTCCGCGCTTCAATGCTCTACCACCGAGCCACTATCAACATGAGACCCTCTAAGGACTACACTCACCAGGACAATCAGACAACACTATCACATGTAATCCCCTGGTTCAAATCATTTAGTGCAGTTGATATACTAGAAATCTTGAGGGAATGTCCAAACCTTGAAAGCTGTATTATACTTCTCTTGTGCAACATTATTTATATATTAATAAAAAAATGTTTTTGAGAATGTGATATCTATAAATCACTCATCCAATGAGAAACAAGCAGTTCAAGGGTGAGCACGTGACAGCTTACCCCTGCCTTCCAAAACACTTATGGAAAAAAAAATATTCACATGCATGCAAAACTATATGGAGAGCTGGGAATGGCAGAACATTCCACTTAACTTAATATAAAAAAGATTGAGAGCCAAAACTAAAGACACCCTTACTTTGATTTTACATTCATACATATAGCCAAATTCCATTTCAGCAGTTGACTCTGTTGCAAGGATGTTTTCATGCCTGACATCAACAGTTGCCACATGGAAATCTGCCATTTTATTTTCAATTGTCAGTCTAGTATCATAAATGTCATAGACTCCTTCAACAACACCCTGTAGAAATCCAGCATCGAGTGTGATTCTGGACGTAAACCCTTCCTTTACGTGAATGTCCTTCACTTTGTATGATTTGGGAGGTGGAGGTGCTGTAGAAAACAATTCAAAGATATACAGCATCAGCTTTTTGGAAGCGTTTTTCCTCTAACATGCAGTCACAAGTTTACAAAATAAATTCTATGGTCATAACAGAAAGAAACATGAAGACATTAAGCACTTAAAGGCAAGACTATGAAGAACCCCATTGGAATCCCAGACTTTACCACTGGGTTTTTATAAATCATGCCAATTTGTTACATAGATTTCTATGACAAGATTTGATAAGATGGTTTGTAAATCTCACACCAACAAGGTAACATTTTCATGTAACAGTTGAAAAATAACTTAATTCAACAGGGACTTCAAAGGCAGCCATTTAATTTAACAGGTAGAATGAGCTGGCTAACCACTTGCTGCCTTCAAAAAACATCATTCCACTTCTCACACATATGTGATTTCCTTCAAATTTGATGAAACTGATGACATCCAGGAACAAAAAAGGAAGATGGATTAGAATAGACCTCAAAAATGCAATAAAATGCAACTGAAAGAGTCTAGGATTATACAGGGAGGTGCAGACCTCCCTCTATAAACAAAAGGCCCTCTGAGCCTTCAAAAATACCTGTCTAATCTTAAAGCAACCTTATTTTGTAAACACCATTGTGTTAAAGTAACAGGTAAGTCACCTTTGTCAAAACTGAACAGTATCAAATCCATGTTTCCCCCCTCAAATTGTGGAGTCTGACAATGCTGATTGTTATCTGCCAGCTTTCGTCTTACAAGGCTGTCATAAAAATCAAAATAATTATTAATCATGACAAAATAAATTAAACATAGTTTCTGTAGTTGTAGCTATACACCCATGAAAGAAGTAAATGACTTCCTTGACCCTCTACTCCCTAACATCAGTATGCATATTCTCCAAACTAGACTCCCTAGACATTTCCTAGTGTTCTAACAAGGAGAATTTGTTCAACAACCAAGAGCTTCTTAGGTTGGTGATCATCTCCTTTATTCTCATGACCTTAATGCTTGATTCAGGGGTGATATTGTATGGAGAAATTAGATGTTAGTTAATCTTAGGGGTTAAAGGGATAAAAGAAAACAACAAGGCTATCAGGGGTTGTGGTTGCCTGTTGGAGACTTAAAAGTAATTTGACAGGTGTAAGAGGGAGTGTAGTTTCAAAGGGTTAGTTGCACAACAGCTTTGATGTTATTAGGAGAATAACCTGAACACCTTTTAAGCATATTGTAGGAGAGTCTTTGTCCTGGTGGAGACTCTTTGATAGCTGCTACCAGTGCAGAAGTAAAGACTCCATGGGCTTCACCAGTTTCAGGATCCTTAAACTCATAGGCTCTTTCATTTGTTGCACAGGCTCCCATGAAAATGAAGTTGTCACTTTGCTGTGGTGACCATCCTTCTGACTTTAAAACTGGAGTCCAAAACTCACTGACCCCCTGGTGTTGAGCTTTACGTGCTCTTGCTGGATAGGCTGGCTGCATCTCTTCAAATGGAGGAAGACGCATCTGATGCTAATGTGAACAAAAATCACTAAGTGAACATCTCTGCAACATCAAAACCTACTAGTAGATGGTACTTCTTTGGTATGTCTTGAATATAAAGTAAATGAACAGTTATCATCAGTGAAATGATTGACTTATTGGTTATAGAAATTGATTTAAAAGAGGGTGACAGACTGAGAGACTAACTGAGTGACAGCCTGATTGACTGATCAAGGGGGTAAGTTTCTGAAGAAACTGTGATGCTGCCATGGTGGGAGAGAATAAAAGAGTAATTTAGTATTGTCAACTGAGCTGATAAATAAATATAAATTGGCCATTGTATAGAGTTTCTAAGCTGATGTTTTGAGTGCTATAGCCCTATTTGTCAGAGTGAATGACGAAGGGCCAAGGCTTGAAACATCAGTTTCGAAACTCTTCATGTTGGCCAAATTACGTTATCAACTCAGTTGATAATACTAAATTACCCTGATTAAGTGATTGACTGATCGATTGATTGAAGAAAGAGTATTTTCCAAAATTTGTCACATCAGAGCATTTGTGTAATTCATGGTGGGTCCAAAAAGTATGTAGCAAGATGTAGCAACATCAAGTGAGAAGAAAATATCAACCTTATGAATTGAATGTTATTCTACAATGGCAACACCTACTTTAGTATAACCTGTTTGATTATGCAAACAACAACCACCAAAGAATAAAAAAAGCTACTCAAAGTCTTGTCATGGAAAAGCTGTTATGTACATACATGAAAAGAAAAATAAATTAAAAAAAGAAAACCTACCTTGGCGCGCGCAGCTGCTGAACCCGGTTGTGTTTTCTTGGTGGGTTTCCCTCTGGCTTCTAGAGCCTTGCGATACTCACTGATGTATTCATCAGAAAATGCAAGCTGTGCAAAGAAGCGATTCAAAACACTTGCAATTAGTGTTTGCATTTAAGTCTGCTTGTAGGTTTAACCACAAGTACATTATGTAACTGCTGCAACTTACATCTTACTTTCTGTTGCCTGAAGCAACTTTAACCCCTTAACTTCCATAAGTGACAAAGAGAGAATTTCTCCTTACACTATCAATACAATATCAAGCAGACAAGTGATGAGAATGAAGTAAAATGTCAATTAGGGGATTATTAGTTGATCCAATACCAAATTCTCTGAACTAAGATCATCAGAATTGGTTGGCAGACAGTAAGGAGAATTGCTAATGAGATCTTGGAGTGAAAGGGTTCAGTTATTGACATTACTCCTGGGCAGGATATGCAGCAGCTGTGGTCCATCACAGGAAATTCTGCCAAAATTCATATCATTTTCCAAAACTGTAATCAAGCTTTACTTGTTTTCCTTCAGTGTTACTTCAAATAATAATGTTAAATTTTGAGTAAGGACTAGGCTTAAAGTTCAACATTATTATTTACACTGTAAAATACTTTTGTACAACAACATAAACCAGTTATCAAAGTGACAGAGGCTTTGCCTAGAACTTCAACATTTTTTCCCAAAAAAACTTTCTTGTTGCAATACTTACCTATTTGCCTTGGTGGAAACATGCATAATTTGTGAGACTTAAGTGGACTGAGCTTTCCCAGGAACACAATGATCCATACTTTTAGTGGTAGAAATAATAATTATATGGCTTTTGGACAAATACTTCTCCTTTAACTTAATCAATGGTTGAGGTTTTTTTAAAACCAGTTGTAACACTTTTCTTTTAGATCCAAAGTACTGAAACTGGGTCAGTACAAATGCAACAAATGTAAGTTCATTCACATCATCTGATTTATTCAATCTACAGATTAAAATACATAGCCATATAGAAATTTATCTACTTTGCACATTTTCAAATCAAGAATAACTTTTTGGCAACAGTATTGCTCCATAGTCAGTGGTTTACCTGTTTAATGCCTGTGTTGTTGTGTTTTGTGTCTGGATAACCTCTGTAGATACGGCCAGAAAAACAGCAATCAAAGATAACATTGACAAGTGCCCCCTTGTTAATCAACTTGGACAGGTGAGGCTTGAAATGTTCACCTGTTATACAAGTATCAAGGATGTGGTAGTCATCAACCTGCACAAAAAAATTAAAAACATAAAAGGTTGACTTAGTTGAGACTTACTACAATCTTATGTTAAAATAAAGGAGTTACACTAATACACTTTCATCCGAGTGACATGAATAGTTTTCTATGAAACCTCAATTATATTCTTGACTAATATTGTAAAGGTTTTTCGTCATTGAAAATGGTAAGCTATGGGAGAGTCAACTCATGAGAAACAGGGATTCAGTCAAGGATGAGGAAAATTGACACAGACTGGAAACAAATGATTGGAAAAATTACAGTTAAAAGAGTTAAGATGAATGAATGCAACTGACACAGTTCCTCTCAAGTCATTGGAAATGCCACCTTGCTACATGTAGTGATCGACTATTAAACAATTCCATGCACTGCAATTCAATTTTCTTCACCCTGGACTGTTATTTTGAACCCTTTAGTTGATTACTAACCACACTGAGCAATTCACTGACTTTTTCAAGCTGAGTGAGACATTTCTTGCAGTGTTTCCATGGATTAATGTCCACCCACTCAGCATCTTCACCTAGCAGCTTGCTTTGTCAGAAAACCATTATCATAATTGCTATTGAGTAAAGGCAATTGACTGCACTTTCTACCACTAGTTAAGCATTGTGACTTGTGAAGGTATTGGCCACAAAGAAAACTTGAAAAGCACCTCCTTGATTGCAAATTAATACTTACTTAAATACTCCCTAACTTACCAGAATTTTGATTTGATAGATTAGGCCAATGATCAGTTTGTTACATACACCTTCTTTCCATCTCTGTGCCAAGATGTCAAATGGTTTTTATCTAATGGTCATGGTATTTAAATTTAGTTACACTGAGAAATGGGAACTACATGTGTTTATTATTTACCATTTCTTTTGTTAAGTCCCCAGAAATCAAGCCTTCATCAAAATAGCCAGCTTTTTCAGCATCAAAGCTACAGCCATGGCCAGAATAATAAACAACCACCACTGAATCTTTTTGTGCCTTTGCAGACAATTCTTCTAAGGAAGCTAGGATGCTCTCTCGTGATGCCAACAGGCCCTCCAGGACCTTAAATGTAAGCACAGAAACATATTGATGAATTATGACAAGATTAGCGGCCAGGTTACTAAGTTAACTTTAAAACAGCAGTGTTGAGAAATTGAGTTTTGAGCATATTTTGATGGGATTTTTGAAAGACTAAATCACTCTTTGAAATCTCCAAATACCAGTGTCTGCAATGCTCCAAGCTGCAACGATAAGAGTCTACCTAGAGTCCAATTACTGCAAAAAAATCTATTGTTTTATACTGTTTTAATACAACTTTTTAGATAACAATTGCACAACCGTATCGATCCACCACTTTTGTTTTGCCTGTTGACATGTTTAAAGCTTGCCCAGCTATGTTTACATCCAGATCTTGCACTATAAAAAACTCTATAAACTAGCTACTTTAGAACCATAGTTACCCCTTTATATTGGTACTTTCTTGTTTCCCTTTTTTAAATATCGAAATGTCACATGAGCCTTCAAAAACAGCTGCTGGCTACTGAAAACTGAAATTTCAAATCTGATTTTTAGTTTCCAAATGGAGACTTTAAAAAACCTGCCTTTAAGGCTTGAAGCACTGTATACTTTCAATGGTAGGGATAAATTTAAGATATGCAGTGCCAGACTTTGAAACTTTCTACAGACCTTAATGTTTCCTGATTGGAATCCATTCTCACAGAGCATGTCTTTCATCAACTGCAGATCATTTGCTACACCTTGCAAGGGGCCACAGTAGGTTGGCAAATCTTCTGGATAACTTGGTCCAATCAAAAGGGCTAAAGTTTCAGCCATATCTCTTTAGAAATCTGAATATACATAAAGCAAAAGGAAATGTTGACGCTAAAATGATTGAGCATGAGGTCGATGATATGAATTTTGTTTTAGATCCATGTAATTTAATGAAATATGAAGAAATTTTATCAAATGAAAATTTTAAAGAATGTTGTCCTACATGAGTGAGCCTTTGCTATTCCTTCTTTGAGTCAAGGAAGTACAATTATATCATAAGAGAGCCAGACTGTTTTATACAAGATCAGATCTTATTCTGAGACATTGAAAATTTTCAGAAAATGATACAAAGATTCCCACACTTTTCTTGAAGATAACTGTCGAAAACATGTCTCAGAGCTCTTCTGTGTGAAGTCAGAGGTCATTAAGGGATTACACCTGATCACCTGCACAACTTCCCTTCCCTTGAACTGATTTAAGTCTTAATAATTTCCTTACACATTGTTTGACGATTTCAGCTGGGGATAGGGAAATTAGAAGCTCAAATTTTTCGACCAAAAGTGAAGCATTGCTTAGCAAACCTCACACGGTGTGTGAGATTTAGGGTTTTCACCACCTAAGTAAAAGTTACCCACAAGGTGGCTTAGCAACGATAACTTGACTGGCTGCATAACATGTAAGTTACATGGTTGGGAAACTTTTTTAAGGAATGTATGGCAATTCTCATTTAGTTTATATGCGAGGCAACTCCCCTGAAAACTGAAATATTCTTGAAAGATAAAACATCGAGAGAATTTGAGCTCACAACGCTCACAACAGATCAATGTTGACTGAAGCTAAACAAACCTTTAAATTAAGAGAAGCAAACTGCCATAAAACTTACCAAAACAACTGAATAATCTTCCTGGTTAGTCAATTGTTGTGGTGCGTGCTGTAGCTACCTTCGTAATGCAGTCAGTGCTTCGCGTTCACCTGACGAAACTAAAATTTGCAAAGGTGTATGTCGGAAGTAAATCAGGGAAACCCCTTCTCACTGGCTCTCAGTCACGTGGATAGAAAACTGCATTTCATTTCTAGTAGGGGAGACCCATGATCGATAAAATCTCCAGGAATAAAACATTCGTGTTATCCAAGCCATTAATCTGTATGCGATGATGCTAAAATCGTCCTGGAATGTGCATAGTTATACACAATTGTTTTTACAAACTCGAATGATCCGCCATTATGAAAATCCCAGATCCCTATTTCGCGGGATTTTTCATCCGGCGTGACGTCATCATCGCGATCCTGGTACGAGCGCAAATTTCTCTTTCGTGCCATCCATTTTCGTTACTCGCTCCATGTCATTTTCCTTCAGTGAAGTTCCCATTAAACAAGGCACAATACTTTGACTCAAACTACAACACTTACTCATCATTGGTTTATACTTTTTGGTCGATCGGGGACTCGGAGTAACGAGGAGCTTTTCACTTATAAAGCTTAACTATGCCATCCTCCTTATGATTACAACTCTTTGTTTTTTTCATACTTTAGTTCACAATTAATCAGTATTACATTTCGAGGTGGAAACTGTAACGAAGGCTATTTTTAGTTGTGATTTGCGAGACTTTCAATATCCTTATGTTTAGTGTGACATTAACTTTCGAACTGTCGGCATAATGTTTCATTCGGCCACGAGACACGTGTTAGTCGCAAGCATAGCCAGATCGTAGGATTGTCGAAATACTTGAAAAATAGAATGGGGAAAGAGGTATATCATATTGTTTATTTTTGTATTTATATAGCGAAACGTGTATAATTAAAGGTAGTTTTGTTTCGCTTGGGATATTTGTGTTATTTTGTTTACTATCAGGGGTATTGCGAAATCCCCCTCTAAGACCTAAATGTAGCGCAATAACTCGAGAACCTTTTACATTAGTAACCATACTCTTCGCACTGTCCTCTTTACATTTCCTATACTTAAACAGGGAAAATGTGCCAACATTTTGGATTTCTATATTCAGAGAATTGAAAAATTTAGGTCCTTGAAAACATAACGCAAACTTTTTGATATTTGTTCTGCAAGGAATATGTAAAAGTAATTGCATTGTCTGATGCAATAGCAATGATGGCTACTCGATAACGAAAATAATCTTTTAAGAGTATTAGGAAGACGGCCTATCTTGAACAAAACACGATCTTTCATATTTGAAATCGATACACATTACATAGATTAAAAATTTTCAACTGCTTAAATATAGGTTCAGAATGAGCGTTAAAGGTACTTCTTGATATAATTCGTACCACCTTTTTCTGGAGTAGGACCACACGTTTCAAGTTTGATGGATAAGTGGAGCCCCATACCGTAATGCAGTGAGTAGGGATAGACAAGACTATGGTACAGGGTACATAAAGTTGAAGTAGGTAGTCACAGATTAGCTGTATAGATTAAACCAATGGGTTTTGCAACTTTCCTAGCGAATTCTATGAATTGTAGGAGAGTTTTAAGTCACTTTCCCTTTTACAAAATTCTCCGTACTCTTAGAATTTTTAATTTGTCGCCCCTGTCCTTAACAACATTGACATGAGGGTTGGGGATGGATTCCTTACTGGGTCAAATTATCAACGTATCAACCATGATCATCAAATAAATAATGGGGCACCTCAATTAATTCCTTTCTATTCTTAGAGAATGAAGTATCATGTCAGTTTTCTATCTTTAAATGAAAATGAAAAACAATCCTGGGAAAAGTCAATGAGTGATGTTTGGTTTTTAAGGTCAGTTTGAAAGAACAGCACTCATAGTAACATTTATTTTTTAAGATAGGTATTATACATTGTTCTCCCGTGACCCACCCATTCGTCTTCACGACAGTGTTATAACCTCTTCCCAACCCCCTACCCTTCACCAGGGTCCAGAAAAAATGACCCATAATCTTTAACTTGTCTTGTAGTCTACTTGAAGGAGACAAACAAGGGTATCTTTCAAAACCATTAGACTTTACATCCTGCAGCAGTACTATTCAAAAAGCACCTCTTTGTCATTTAAAATCATAGGCATGTGTAGCATGCATTAATTATTCTATCGGCTGAGCGGGTCGAGATGGGACACTTTGTGTACCTAATGTTTTCATTTTCATAACAGAAAAAGAGCGTACCTTTCAAACGGATGAAAATATCGCATTACTTCACCTTAAGAAAAAAAAAGATAATTTATCTGAACTCACACAAATATTTTGTGGTCTACTTTCTCTATTGTCTAAATAATTCTAAGCAAAAATAAAATGCATCAGTGCCACACTTACTGTTGTCTTCTTCGCAGCAGTTGTTTGTTCTCGTCACACAACGCCATCTATTCCCCGTTAGAGAGAGCGCACTGCGTGACGAGAGCAAAAAACGGTTGCGAAAGGGATTACCCTTATTACCGTTCCTCTAACAGAGAGAAAATCAAACTAATGCTCTTGATAAAAACAAAATTAGCTCATGCAGTTCTGCGGGTTTTTTTCGACTTTTAGGCAAAACGATATTATTCTTAAGGCTCCACTGTTCTCAAAGAAAAACTTTAGAGAAAAGACAACCACAAAAAGTTTTTTTTTTCCAAGATCTTGAGTTACACCAGAGCGTGAAAGGATTAGTGGTCGTGTATCCCTCTTAAATGCTTTAAAATTTAAATGTTCATATTTACATCTGTTAAATTGCAGTCATCCTCAGGAATAAACCTTTGTTAGGAGATTAAAATAAAAACAACAGCACAAAAAAGAAGAGATGCAAAAAAGGAATATAGAACAATATTCCTAGTTCCTGCTTTGCTCCTTTTACTCCTCGAGAGGGTCGATTTTATCAAAGATTTGTTCTGGATGGTATATCACCCTGAACTCTCGCTTTATAGTAATCCACCTCACGTCTTCGCGCACAACGTCCCGGCTACGAGGCTCGGAGTCCAAAGCGTCTCGAAATCTGGCGACGGTGTAAAGTCCTAATCCCTGTTTTAAACAACACAGAAAAAGTCACGAAGATACACCTATGTTATGTAACTAAGTAAACAGGGGTTCGTGACTTTTCGCTGACCTCGGGTCAATTTTCACCGGCTTCGATTGGTAAAAAACCCACATCGATTGGTGCATGTCACACCTACAACCTCATAAGATGAGTGTATCTTAACGGAATACTCGAAGAAATAAATAGAAAGGGAAAATAGTCTTGGTTTTGGCTAATTTCGAGCTGAATGGAACAGTTAAGGAAGTCTTGTAAATGTAGGGGAACATTCACAAATCGAAGGCTTATCATTTGTTTGAGTTTTCCACCCAAAACGTTCAAATAATAATTTGTACATTCATAAATGGACTTAATTTATACTAAGGAAAGTGATACATACGTCGGGTGTGTCAATCCCTCTAGTGCTCAAATAAGGACTGAGCTCTATAGAAGTCTGGAACAGAGGCAGATAATCAGCCTCGGCAGTGGTGGCATACAACATAATGATGTCATTACATCCGTCAGGTCTTGTTAATTCAACATTGGGCTCTTCCATGAGACGGACTGTCTCAGGCTGGAGAAAAACGCGCCTGATCTCTGTTACTGACTCACCAGGCCTGAGCACAGAGGTGAGACCCTACAGAGTGGATGAATAAGGCAACGACAAAAATGTTAGTCTTGAAGATATAAAAAACCCTTCTCCGGTAAAAGCAATGTACGATGCCCAATTATAAAACAAACTAAAAAAATAACTCGCCTTTTTCGCTGCCGGATACAAGGCAACAATGGAGCCATCGGACTGGTAGGAAATCAAACAAACGTGAATTGGAAATTCCTCGTTATTGGTGATCTGAATCACAACCGCGTCACCTGAAGAATCTACAACATCGTACTTTTTACGATAACCCGAGTTGGGTGCAAGCTCGACTTTGTGGGCTCCAAAATTTGGAACATAATCCTCTGGGCGCCCTGGAACAAAGAAATAACCAGGAAGAAAATAGTGAGGAACGTTACCCCTTGCTGCCAGGGAATCTACTGAAAAAGTTTGAATATCAAAAGATGCTCCTACTCATGACCATACAGTTACAAGGGAGGGAATAAAGGGAAAGTTTTCATGATAATATCTCCCCCCCCCCCCCCCCCCTCATGCCGGGGAGTCAATAGGTATATCATAGAGGCCTTTGTTGCAGTTATTCCTCAGAATAATGAAAAGAAAAAGTTTTGAACTTTCCTTAAATGTTCCCTTCTAACATCTCACCCTATTTATACGGCATTACCTTCATAAACTTCCGCGGTTTGAACAGCCTGAGCTTTCAACTCCTTCTTCTTAGTCGGATTTTTCTTGTAGGAAGGCACGTTCTCCACTTTGAACAGCTTGAGGCTAACATTCCTCAGCATGTTGTGATCGGGATCCCTGAGCCGGGTCCCAAACTTGACACGAAAATACTTGGAAAGATTTTTTATCATGAGGTGACCATCCTCAACCCGTTGGTCCGGTGCAATCATCCTTCCTTTGTAAATGGCACGCCAACATTTTCTCCTGAGAATCAAATTTCTTACTTAAGATTCGCTCATGGAAGTGTTCAACCCTTTAAACTCCCATGAGTGACCAAGACAGAATTTCTCTTTACAATATCAATACAATATCAAGCAGACAAGTGATGAGAATAAAGAAAAATATCAATTAGGGGATTATAAGTTGATCCAATACCAAATTCGTAAAACTAACATCACAAGAACTGTACGGCAGACAGTAAGGAGAATTACTAAAGGGATCTTGGGAGTTAAAGGCTTGAGAATTTGCATAACACGATATCTTAAAGAAAACAAACCAACACACGGAGAACACACCCCACACGAGCGGAAGTAAGCGGATTCTCCTGTATGAAAATGAGTGTCACAGTACTTCTGAATTGCCTCTTTTAATATACTCCTGCGCGTGAGTGATCCAAACAATTAAAAACGAACAAACACGCAAACAAACACGTAAATAAACTATTAAACAATTTACACCACCTTAAAGGATCAATCAAAAGCATAAAATCTGCACACTTGGTTCCGATTGCATGTACGTTCACCTTTAATCATTTTAACCCGATGCTTTAGTGCGTCAGCTCAAACCTGTCCGGGACCGCTTGAGCCATAACGAGTTCATTCCCTTTTACATTTTGTCTATATCCCAAATAGGGAAATGCCGAATAAATTAATTTAATTAGTGTTAGAGGCCTGAAACAGAGGTCTGAAACAATAACGTAGAAGTATTAAAAAATTTGCTGCTAATTACTTTTCGATTGTTACCACGTCCATCTTGACACATTCGGGTGTGTCTTGTTCTCTTAAGCTGAACATCTGCAGGCTGTCCAATAATATTGCCTGTTTCAATTCGCGAATATATTTCTCTTCAAGCTCTGTAGCAATGATGCAAATGGGATAGAACATACTTCCTAGCTTGGCCAGGCGAGCTTTGTATCCCACCTGAAATAGAAACAAAAAAAACTTTTCAAGCCACGTGAAATAAACATAAAGATGGTACATTGCCGTGGGTCTGTTCAATCAAAGATCACAGATAACGTCAAAATGTGGCAAGAAAAAAAAGAAGAGGCACACGACGCGCAGTCGAGTGTGACACTGATGCTCTTACATGTAACACAATCTATTTGTTTTGTGTGAAAAAAAAAGCCAAATGTTTTCAGTGGTGATGTCATCCTTACGTCTGTTCTCCAAAAGATCATGAGTAAGACCCAACCAAAATGCATGTATAATTCAGTTTATTATATAACCCTTTAACTCCCATGAGTGACCAAGACAGAATTTCTCCTTACAGAATAAAGAAAAATACCAATTTGGGGATAATACGTTGATGCAATACTAAATTCTCTGAACTAACATTATAGGAATTGTATGGTAATTAGTATGGAGAATTTAAAATTTGATCTGGGAGTTAAAGGATGAAAAGAACAGGAGATATGTTTTGCATTGAGGTGTATTTCTCCATTCAATTTAATAAGCTTCAAATGATCTACACCAAATTGAATACCATTTGTGAGGAGGCACTGACCACGAATCAAAATAATTTTAAGGAACACACAAATAACATTCTGCAGTTAAGGCTAAATAATCAAAAAAATAATCCAAGTTATGGATAATAAATTTCCCCAGCTACATTAGGAAGTTATATAGTGTAGCTGTAGGGTAAAACAGACATAACCCACCCATTGGTGATAATTGAAATAGGAATGTCAAACCTATGTGTGGTATGAACACTAAACAATGGATACACCTGCAAGAGGGTGGGAAAAAAAACAAACAAACAACTGTTTCCAATGAAGAACAGTTTGTATATTGTGATAATGTACTGTGATCATCTGGGTGAGTGTGATGACATTCACACTCACACTCACACTCACACTCACACTCACACTCACACTCACACTCACACTCACACTCACACTCACACTCACACTCACACTCACACTCACACTCACACTCACACTCACACTCTGGGTGGGTGAGTGTGGTCACACTCACTCACTTCGAAGACTCTTGTCAGAAACAGTCACCACTATCAACATGAGACCCTGTCAGGACTACACCCACTGGGACAATCAGATAACACTATCACATGTTACCCCCTGGTTCAAACCATTTGCTGCAGTTGATATATTACAAATCTTGAGGGAAATGTCCAAGCCTTGAAAGCTGTATTATACTGCTCTTGTGCAACATAATTTATATATTAATAAAAAATGTTTTTGAGAATGTGATATCTATAAATCACTCATCCAATGAGAAACAAGCAGTTCAAGGGTGAGCATGTGACAGCTTACCCCTGCCTTCCAAAACACTTATGGATAAAAAATATTCACATGCATGCAAAACTATACGGAGAGCTGGGAATGGCAGAAAATTCCACTTAACTTAATATAAAAAAGATGGAGAGCCAAAACTAAAGACAGCCTTACTTTAACTTTGCATTCATGAAAGATAGAGTTAATTTCCACTTCAGCAGTTGACTCAGTTGCATGGATGTTTTCATGACTGACATTAACGGTTGCCACGCGGAAATCCTCCATTTGATTTTCATCTGTCAGTCTAGTATCAAAAATGTAATACACTCCTTCAACAACACCCTGTAGAAATCCAGCATTGAGTGTGATTCTGTATGTAAACTCTCTCTTGTCATGAACTTCCTTCACTTCAAATGATATGGGAGGTGGAGGTGCTGTAGAGAACATTCAAATATATACAACATCACCTTTTTGGAAGTGTTTTTCCTCTAACATGCAGTCACAAGTTAACAAAATAAATTATATGGTCATAACAGAAAGAAACATGAAGACATTAAGCACTTAAAGATAAGGCTATGATTAGAACCCCACAGGAATTCCAAACCTTACCCTAGGGTTTTTTTTTTGTAAATCCTGGCAATTTGTCACATAGATTTCAATGACAAGATTTGATAAGATGGTTTGTAAATCTCACACCAATAAGGTAAGATTTTGATGTAACAGTTGAAAAATAATTTAATGCAACAAGAACTTCAAAGGCAGCCATTTAATTTAACAGGTAGAATGAGCTGGCTACCCACTCACTGCCTTCAGACAAACATCATTCCACTTCTCACACGTATGTGATTCTCTTCAAATTTGATGAAACTGATGACATCCAGGAACAAAAAAGGAAGATGGATCAGAATAGACCTCAAAATGCATTAAAATGCAACTGAAAGAGTCTAGGACTTCAAAATTATACAGGGAGCTAGGTGCAGACCTCCCTTTATAAACAAAAGGCCCTCTGTGCCAAGCTGAACCTGTCCTGATACCTGTCCAACCTAATTATTTTGTAAACACCATAGTGTTAAATTAACAAGTAAGTCACCTTTGTCAAAGCTGAACAGAATCAAATTCATGTTTCCCCCCTCAAATTGCGGAGTCTGACGTTGCTTCTTGTCAGCCATCCTTTGTCTTACAAGACTATCATAAAAATCAAAATAATTACTAATCATGACAAACAAAGTAAATTTAAACATAGTTCCTGTAGTTGTAGCTATGCACCCATGAAAGATGTAAATGAATTTCTTGACCCTCTACTTCCTAACATCAGTATGCATATTCTCCATACTTAGCCTCCCTAGACACTTCCTTGTGTTCTAACAAGGAGAATTTGTTCAACAACCAAGAGCTTCTTAGGTTGGTGATCATCTCCTTCATTCTCATGACCTTAATGCTTGATTCAGGGGTGATATTATGAGGAGAAATTAGATGTTAGTCAATCTTAGGGGTTAAAGGGATAAAAGAAAAAAACAAGGCTATCAGGGGTTGTGGTTGTCTGTCAGAGACTTAAAAGTTATTTCAGCTTTGATGTTATTAGGAGAATTACCCTAACACCTTTTGAGCATATTGTAGGAGAGTTTTTGTCCTGGTGGAAACTCTTTGATAGCTGCTACCAGTGCAGAAGTAAAGACTCCATGGGTTTCATGAGTTTCAGGGTCCGTATACTCATAGGCTCTTTCATTTGTTGCACAGGCTCCCATGAAAATGAAATTGTCATTTTCATGTGGTGACCATCCTTCTGATTTTAAAGCTGGAGTCCAAAACTCACTGACTGGGTAGGGTAGAGCCACAGGTGCACTTGCTGGATTGGCTGGCTGTGTCTCCTGAAATGGAGAAAGATGCATCTGATGCTATGTGAACAATAATCACAAAGTGAACATCTTCGCAATATCACAACCTACTAGTAGATGGTATTTCTTTGGTATGTCTTGAATATAAAGTAAATGAACAGTTATCATCAGTGAAATGATTGACTTATTGGTGAGAAATTGATTGAAAGAGTGACAGATGGCATGACCAACTGATTGACTGCCTCAAGAGGGTAAGGTTCTGGAGAAACTGTGGTGCTGCCATGGAGAGCATAACAGGGTAACTAAGTATTGTCAACTGAATTGATAAAGAAATGCAAATTGGCTATTGTAAAGAGTTTCTAAGCTGATCGATTGTCAGAGCAAATGATGAGGGGCCAACCCTTGCAATGTCAGTTTTGAAACTCTTTATGTTGGCCAAATTATGCTATTATAACTCAGGTGATGATACTACCCTGATTGACAGATTGGTTGATTGATTGATTGATTGACTGATTGACTGATTGACTGATTGACTGATTGATTGATCAATTGATTGAAGAGGAAAGATAGAAGAACAAGAAAAGAGTATTTTCCTAAATTTTTCACATCAAAGCATTTGTGTAGTTCACAGTGGGTGCAAAGAGTATGTAGCAGGATGTAGGAACATTTCTTGTGAAGGAAATATATATCAACCTAATGAATTGAATGTTATTCAACAGTGGTGACCACCACCTACTTTAGTATAACCTGTTTCATTATGCAGACAACAACCATCAAAGAATCAAAAAAGCTACTTAAAGTCTTGTCATGGAAAAGCTCTTACATAACTATGTACATGAAAAGAAAAATAAAATAATATTTTTAAAAAATCTACCTGAGTAACTGTTGAACTCAGTTGTGTTTCCTGAACTGGAAAGTGCTCTTCTTCATGCTCCGTGGGATACCCTCTGGCTTTTAGAACCTTTTGATACTCACTGATGTATTCATCAGACAATGCAAGCTGTGCAAAGAAGACATTCAATACACTTGCAATTAGTGTCTGCATTTAAGTCTGCTTGTAGGTTTAATCACAAGTTTATTATGTAACTGCTGCAACTCACATCTTATGTTGCACTTTACCCCTTAACTCCTGTAAGTGACCAAGACAGAATTTCTCCTTACACTATCAATACAATATCAAGCTGGCAAGTGATAAGAATGAAGTAAAATGTCAATTAGGGGATTAATAGTTGATCCCATACAAAATTCTCCAAACTAACATTATAAAAATTGGTTGACAGACAGTAAGGAGAATTAATAATGAGATCTGGGAGTGAAAGGGTTCAGGTATTGACATTAATCCTGGAAAGGATATGCAACAGATGTGGTCCATCACAGGAAATTCTGCCAAAATTCATAACATTTTCCAAAACTGTAATCAAGCTTTACTTATTGTTTTCCTTCAGTGTTACCGCAAATAATAATGTTGAATTTTGAGTAAGGACTAAACTCAAAGTTCAACATTATTATTAACAACACTGTAAAATACTTTTGAAGGAGAACATACACCAATTTTCAAAGCAACAGAGGCTTGGGGGTGCCTACAGAACGAAGGCCGAAGACCGAAGACCGAAGACCGAAGACCGAAGACCGAAGACCGAAGACCGAAGACCGAAGACCGAAGACCGAAGACCGAAGACCGAAGACCGAAGACCGAAGACCGAAGACCGAAGACCGAAGACCGAAGACCGAAGACCGAAGACCGAAGACCGAAGACCCTAATTTTTTTGCCCGAATAAGGCACGGACAGTTAAAAAACTAACCCAAAGCGTTCCTCAGCACAAACCGATGTGAAATTAACAGGGGTCTTCGTTTTGTAGAAAAGCCCCCCTAAATCTACAAAACGAAGACCCTTGCTAAAACGCTTTGCCAGACCCCTGGGAAGGAAGAATCTATTATACGTTGCCGATTTCAACCGCATGCGACAAAAAGGGGTGCATCAGTTGTCTAGACTGATGTGGTTTTAAATCGCAATTGGGCCTATTTTTTGACTGATACACTGAAACGTTTGAACTGTTTTAGCCGCCCCCACAAAAAAAAAAACAACAACAATATGTGCTTTAATTTCTATCACCTATCCTAAGACTAAATCATTTTGCTACAGTATTAGGTCACAGCCAAGTCTTTAAAATTGTCTTCGGTCTTCGGTCTTCGGTCTTCGGTCTTCGGTCTTCGGTCTTCGGTCTTCGGTCTTCGGTCTTCGGTCTTCGGTCTTCGGTCTTCGGTCTTCGGTCTTCGGTCTTCAGTCTTCGGTCTTCGGTCTTTGGTCTTCGTTTTGTAGACACCCAGAGGCTTGGCCTAGAACTTCAATGTTATTTCCCAAAAAGCTTTTCTGTTGCAATGCTTACTTATTTGCCTTGGTGGAAACATGCATTGTGTGACTTAAGTGGACTGAGCTTTCCCAGAAACACAATGACTCATACTTCTTTACGGCAGAAATAAAAAATATATGGCTTCTGGACAAACAATTCTTCTTTAACTGGACTTTCTAAAATGATCAATGGTTGAGGTTTTCTGAAAACCAGTTGTGACACTAAAATTTTTTTTTAGATCCAAAGTATTTGAAACTGGTTCAGAACAAATGCAACAAATGTAAGTTCATTCACATCATCTGATTTAATCTACAGTATAAAATACATTTAGAAGTTTATCTGCTTTGCACATTTTCAAATCAAGAAAAACTTTTGAGCTACAGTATTGCCCCACAGTCAGTGGTTTACCTGTTTTATGCCTGTGTAGGTGTTTTTCACCTCTGAATTACCTCTGTACATACGGCCAGAAAAACAGCAATCAAAGATAACATTGACAAGTGCCCCCTTGTTAATCAACTCGGACAGGTGAGGACTGAAATGTTCACCTGTTATACAAGTATCAAGGATGTGGTATTCATCAACCTGCAAAAAAAATTAAAAACATAAAAGGTTGACTTAGTTGAGACTTACTACGATCTTATGTTAAAAATAAAGGAGCTACACTAATACACTTACATCAGAGTGACGTGGCCCATAAAGGTGTTGGCCAGGGAGAAAACTTGAAAAGCACCTCCTTCATTGCAAATTTATACTTACTGAAATACTCCCTAACTTACCAGAGTTTTGATTTGATAGATTAGGCCAATGATCAGTTTGTTACATACACCTTCTTTCCATCTCTGTGCCAAGATGTCAAATGGTTTTCATCTAATGGTCACGGTATTTAAATTTAGTTACACTGAGAAATGGGAACTACATGTGTTTATTATTTACCATTTCTCTTGTTAAGTCCCCAGGAATCAAGCCTTCATCAAAATAGCCAGCTTGTTCAGCATCAAAGCTATGGCCATGGCCAGAATAATAAATAACCACCACTGAACCTTTTTGTGCCCTTACAGACAATTCTTCTAAGGAAGCTAGGATGCTTGCCCGTGATGCCAGCAGGCCTTCAAGGACCTTAAATGTAAGCATAGAAAGGTTTTTATATATAATGATAAGGTAAGTGGCCAGGTTATCAAGTAAAGTTTAAAACAGCAGTGTTGAGAAGTTGAGTTTTGAGCATATTTTGATAGGATTTTTTGACACAGTAGATCAGTCTTTGAAATCTCAAAATGCCAGTGTCTGCAGTACTCCATGCTGCAATTCAATCAATATAAAAATCTATTGTTTATAATGTTTTAATACAACTTTTTAGATAACAATTATGTGATCATATTGAGCCACCACATTTGTTTTGTTGACGTATTTAAAGCTTGCCCAGCTATGTTTGCATCCAGATCTTGCAAAATGAAAAACCCCATAAACTACTACATCAGATCCATATAAGTAGCCCTTTTATATTAGTACTTTCTTGTTTCCTCTTTTTAAATCTTGAAATGTCACACGAGTCTTCAAAAATAGTTGCTGGCCACTGAATGATGAAACTGAAAATCTGATTTTTGGTTTCCAAATGAAGACTTTGGAACACTGGCCCTATAGGCTTAGGACACTGTATACATTCAATGGTAGGGATAAATTTAAGATACGCAGTGCCAGACTGCAAAAATTTGGAGACTTTCTACAGACCTTAATGTTTCCTGGTTGGAATCCATTCTCACAGAGCATGTCTTTCATCAACTTTAGATCATTTGCTACACCTTGCAAGGGGCCACAGTAGGTTGGCAAATCTGCTGGATAACTTGGTCCAATCAAAAGGGCTAAAGTTTCAGCCATATCTCTTGAGGAATCTGAGTATACAAAAAGCAATAGGAAATATTGATGCTTAAATGATTGGGCATGAGGTTGGTGATATGAATTTTGTTTTAGATCCATGTAATTTAATGAAATATGAAGAAATTTTATCGAATGAAAATTTTAAAGAATGTTGTCCTACATATTTGAGCTTACAGTAGATGACCCTGTCACCTTATTTCTCTTCCTTCTTTAGTCAAGGACTATAAAGGATCAGATCTTATTCTGGGGCTTTGGAAATTTGATCACCCACACAATTTCCCTTACTTGGAACTGATTCAAGTCTTAATAATTTCCTTACACATTGTTTGACGATTTCTGTTGATAGCTGGGGAAATAGAAGCTCAAATTTTTCTCCCAAAAGTAAAGCATTGCCTAGCAAACCCCAGATGGTGTGCGATGATTAACGTTTTCACTCTTTAAGTAAAAGTTCCGCTCAGGGTGGCTTAGGAAGGATAACTTAATTGGCTCCATAACATATAAGTTACATGGTTGCATGGGAAACTTTTTAGGAACGTGTGGCACATTTAACATTGGTTCACATTTACTTTATATGCGAGGCAACTCCCTCGAAAACTGAAAGACTCTTCAAAGATAAAACATCGTGAGAATTTGAAGGCACTGTAGCTCACAACAGATCAATTTTGACTGAAGATTAACAATCCTTTCAATTAAGAGGAGCATTAACCTACCATAACACTTACCAAAACAACTAAACGATCTTTCTAGTTCGTAAATTGTTGTGGTGCTCGCTGTAGCTACCTTCTTAATGCAGTCAGTACTTCGTTTTCACCCGACGAAACTTTGCAAACGAAATTTACAAAGTTGCATAGCGGAAGTAAATAGGGGAAAGTCCCTCTCGCTGACTCTCAAGTCACGTGGAAAGAAAACCGCATTTCATTTTCAGTAGGGAAGATCTATGATCGATAAAATCTCTAGGAATAAAGATGAAAAAGTCATCCGCTGACAAGCTCCGCTGACAAAACTCATTTAGACGGTTTAGGCGGACGACCAGACCGGAGCCATTCGTGTATTTCACCGCAGACAGGAATGGCTCCAACTCATGCGTATGTTAATTTTTTTTTTCGTTTTGGCTAAATAATTCATACACTGAGATAAAAACTGAAAGAGCGATTTATTAGGTTCTTCTTAAGTTGAAGTCTACAGTGCTTGCAAATGAAGCCCTCTTTTCTTACTGTCCTCTTTCCTTACTACAGGGCTATGTAGTTCCTAAGTTTTAAAATAATGCAGCAACTGCATCTCACGTTTGGAAAATCACGCAATGTTGCGTGACGCTGCGACCGATGTTTTTAATTTACAGTTAATGTATGCTCTGCTGGAGAAATATGGCTTAGCCACAATCGAGGGAGTTTTTTTTCGTGGAAAACTGATTTTCTAGGTTATTGTTCACATAAAGGGCAAATCCATTCATCGGGCTCTTCATCTGTTTTAAAACTACTGTTCGCACAGCGCTGCTCACTAGTTTAGTTTAAAATTTTTTTTTCAAAAACTGTTTAAAATTATTTAAAAATTATTGAAAAAAAATTATTAAAATTGAGTCGGAGCTATTCCTGTCTGCGGTGAAATACAGGAATGGCTCCAGTCTCTGTTCGTGCGCGTGAACTGACTAAATGAATTTAGTCAGCGGAGCTAGTCAGCAGATGACTTTTCCATCGCCGGAATATCGCTGAACGACCTCGCTGAACAAGCTAGACTCTGCCTTCTCTTCATTAAGTAAGTAGCCATTTCTTGTTTGACTCATCGGCGTTTTCACATTGATATTTCATTGTTCCGCTTCGAGACATGCGGTTGACCATACTCACGTGCAAGGAGTTAAGATATAAGTTATTAACTTTTAATTACTATTTTTATCATCCAATCACAGGTCGGAGCCATTCCTGTATTTAGTCGCTTGTCAAACTCAAATGATCCGCCATTTTGAAAACCCGCGGCGTGACGTCATCATCGCGACCTGATACGAGCGCAAATTTCTCTTTCGTGACATTCACGTTCGTGACTTGCTCCATGTCATTTTTTTTACTCATTGAAGTTCTCATTAAACAAAGCACAATACTTTGACTCAAACTACAACACTTGTTCATCATTGGTTTATACCTTTCGGTCTATCGGAGACGCGCAGTAACGAGGAGCTAAGTATGGCTTATCTAACACTACCCAATGTGGCAGAATTAGTCTAGCATTAGTCGTCATATCTTACGATTACAACTCTTTATTCTTTTCATACTTGAGTTTACAATTAATCAGTGTTACATTTGGCGCAGTAACGAGGAGCTAAGTATGGCTTATCTAACACTACCCAATGTGGCAGAATTAGTCTAGCATTAGTCGTCATATCTTACGATTACAACTCTTTATTCTTTTCATACTTGAGTTTACAATTAATCAGTGTTACATTTGGAGGTGGAAACACCACCAGCTTAGAATGTGCGGTACTGTATGTCCGCATCTGTCAATCCTATCATATAGCCTGTGAGGTATACCTCTGCCAAAACCTCATTGGTGCTCCTCAATATCAACTTGATAAGACCGTCGGCTTCGATCTCGTGCGTAACAAGATCTAAAGCTTGGTGCCAGAGCCGGATCTCGGGCACATTATTGGAGATGTCTATGATCTGAAAGTACAATGTTTGTCCTGCAATGACGAAAATATATACTTAGAAGGAGAACGGTGATATACTGTAAATATACGGACGGTAATGTCGAATTCGAAATCGAAATCTCAAAAGAAAGCAAGCATCTCTCAAAGGGATTGAGATGAGGTAACGCTTGACACCATGAACCTGAATGAGTAGAAGTAGTAGTAGTATTAGTGGTGGTGGTGGTGGTAGCTGTAGTAGTAGCAGCAGCAGCAGCAGCAGCAGCAGTAGTAGTAGTAGTAGTAGTAGTAGTAGTATTAGTGGTGGTGGTGGTGGTAGCTGTAGTAGTAGTAGTAGTAGTAGTAGTAGCAGCAGCAGCAGCAGCAGCAGCAGCAGCAGCAGTAGTAGTAGTAGTAGTAGTAGTAGTAGTAGTAGTAGTACTATTAGTGGTGGTGGTGGTGGTGGTAGCTGTAGTAGTAGTAGCAGCAGCAGCAGCAGCAGCAGCAGTAGTAGTAGTAGTAGTAGTAGTAGTAGTAGTATTAGTGGTGGTGGTGGTGGTAGCTGTAGTAGTAGTAGTAGCAGCAGCAGCAGCAGCAGTAGTAGTAGTAGCAGTAGTAGTAGTAGTAGTATTGATGGTAGCAGTAGTTATAGCAGTAGTAGTAGTAGTAGTAGTAGTAGTAGTAATAAATAGTAACAGTAATATTAATAGTAGATAATGATGGTAGTAGTAATAGTAGCAGTATTAGTGGTAGTTGTAATAATAATGGTAGTAGTAATAGTAGTAGTATTAGTGGTAGCAGTAATAATAATGGTAGTAGTAATAGTAGTAGTATTAGTGGTAGTAGTAATAATAATGGTAGTAGTAATAGTAGCAGTATTAGTGGTAGTAGTAATAATAATGGTAGTAGTAATAGTAGCAGTATTAGTGGTAGTAGTAATAATAATGGTAGTAGTAATAGTAGCAGTATTAGTGGTAGTAGTAATAATAATGGTAGTAGTAATAATAATGGTAGTAGTAATAGTAGCAGTATTAGTGGTAGCAGTAATAATAATGGTAGTAATAATAATAATGGAAGTAGTAATAGTAGTAGTATTAGTGGTAGCAGTAATAATAATGGTAGTGCTAGTAGAGATAGTAATGCTAGTGATGGTGGTAGTAGTAATAGCAGGTAGTTAACCTAGTAGCCTAAAACGTGAAGCCATAGTTTATTCGGGGACGTAGCCAGGATTTTTCAAAGGAAGGTCACACTGTGTCAAACAGAGGGTATTCACCAGATCATCATGTCGACCTCAACGCCGTGTTTTACTTAATGTCACAAAAACAAAAACAAAACAAAAAAACAAAGGACCCTCCCCCCCTTACCTACGCCCTTGTAATTACCTTTTTCCCGAAAATGCTCCAAGTCAAACATGTTGAAAGAGTATATATTGGCCCCTTCGTTCTGTATGACAGTGAATGGTCCTTTTGTTCCCATGGTAACCTCATCATGAAGTCTGAATGAAACATAAACAATTGATTATGTATTCATCATTATAAATACGAGTGATGTTAAGAAAGAATTAGAGTTGAGTAAGTCAGAAAACTAGATTCAGCGAAATTTAAAAGAATCAGAATGAAAAAAGGGCGATGCACTTCAGGAGAAATCTCTCTTTTTTTAACAATTCAAAGTCAAGTGTTTACGGGAACAGAGTCAGTGAAGAACTTGGATTCCCCTGGTCATTTGATCAATAGAAACTAGTATTACCAGTAATGAAAACATTCATCAATCAGTTTTGGATATCCGACCCATCTGACTTTTGAGAATATAAAAATTATTTCTTCCATTACTGTTAAGTGGTCACATACCTGGATCCTTTAAAGATGGTTACTCCTTTCACATTTCCTACTCTTCTCCATCCCCAGTCCCCCTTCATGAAGTAAAGATCTCCGTAGCCGTAAGAGTTATCGAAGAAGATTCCGGACGAGAGGCTTCCACGTTTACCTCTTAATCTATATAATGTATATCGATTTCAAATAGGAAAGATCCTGTTTTTGTTCAAGATAGGCCGTCTTCCTAATACTCTTAAAAGATTATTTTCGTTATCGAGTAGCCATCATTGCTATTGCATCAGACAATGCAATTACTTTTACATATTCCTTGCAGAACAAATATAAAAAAGTTTGCGTTATGTTTTCAAGGACCTAAATTTTTCAATTCTCTGAATATAGAAATCCAAAATGTTGGCACATTTTCCCTGTTCGTTATGACTTTTTGGGAGCTCCGCTGGAACGCAAGTTCTGTGGTAATACCATCAATGTTAACACTGGGAGTTTCCGCGAGTACATCGAATTCCTCTCAAGAAGGTACCAATACTGAGAGTAGCTCCAATTGACAGCAGGTTACCATCTGCTCCTAAATCAACGACCAGGAAGTCATTTTTAGTATACTCATTGCGACCCACCATGCCACTCATTACGAAAACATCATTCCCTGCTCCAGTGTCGATCTTCACTTGCCCATGTACGGGATTTATCCGGGTCAACTCATCAATGCTGATTCGGTCGCTCTCCGGTTCACAATGACCAGCTCTAGTGTCATCCGAATGGCTTGTCTTTCTTTCACGCTTGGAAGCTTCGTCCCTAGAGGAGAAGTGGCTAAGGTCCACATCATTGTACTGGGGTACAGCTGAGATTTAGATTTGATACTCACGAGTGTGAGTCCCAATCGAATGGGACAACACAAAGTGTTGTTTCTAATTAATCAAAACTATGAAGAAATTAGAGAACCAAAATACTCATCCGTTTGACATTTTCATGGCTGTAAACATAGTTGACTTTTTCCACGAAAAACTGTACCCAAAAGTTAAGCATTTTCGAGAAACTGTACCCAGAAGTCTGTGTAACAACGCGCAGGTAGCGTGAATTGTGCAGTGACACAAGCATGACCTTTAAACTGTCCCGTCAAACTGTCCAGTCAGAAGCATGACGGGTACACTGTTCCATTTGTGCTCCAATTGTATTGCTGATAGCCAATCACGTTCAAGAGATTTTTGATATTTCTGACGATAAAGTCAAGTCAAGGCAATAGGTTACAACTATCTTTATTCTCATTAGTGGACTGACTGATTTGTGTGTCAAAAATGTGAGATAAGTTATTTCATGATTAATCATGCGAGGAAATGGGCTGGCTGTGCATCAGCACTAAAATGGGCTGGCTGTGCATTAGCACTAAAATGGGATACACAGCTGTTCTTGTTATCTCAAAAGATACATGTTCGCATTGTGAGATGCTGAATAAGAAAAGAAATAATCACTCTAAGGGAAATTCATTAAATTTATTTCCACAGCTCTGCACTTATATTATCATAAAAGTACATCGTAACATTTGTTGTTCTTGTAATTGTAGCAATGGTTTTCAGCTTCACATTGTTTAGCTGACAAGCGCAGTTACTTTATCTTGGCTCCCCTGTACTGATAACACACCGAATCTAGCAAATAAAAATGACACAATGAGCAAAGCAGTTAATGTGTGGTCAATCTGACATACACGCGTTTGTTGTGAGAACTTTTCAAGTTTAGAATATCAACTGCTTTCAGAGCTCTTGAATGAGCTTTCAGTGTTTAAGCGAAGCACAGCAGCATTCGGCTTTCGATGCTAACAACTCAAAAGGAGCTTCGTTAATGAGGATGGTTATAACTGCGTGATGTTCAACTTATATAGGAGGGTAAATTTTACCAAGTCTTAAAGATGAAGTTTTCAAGCCTATCTAATTTTTCTCCTTTATAGAGATGGCTCTTAGATGATAATTTTCCTACCTTTGCTGTAGTAGCATATGGCTGTCATCATATTGCGCCTTCGTGTATCCCACCCATCCGACCAAAAGCATCTATCTGGTTTACTATCACAGTCCTCTTGACTGGTATGCCATGGTGCGGCCATAACTGACATCTGTAATACATACTCACCAGGAGTCACGCATCCGCTGGGTACTAAAAAGGGTAAAAATCATAATTCATATCAGTAAGATTTTCAAAGTACAGTATCCATTCGCCTGGTTTGTTAAAACACACAATACCAGAGTGCTTTTCGTTTGAGTCGGTGTCGCCCCAAACCCGAAAATAAATACAGATACTGTATGTGGGATACTGTGTGTGGGATGCTTGTCACAAATTTAGGTGAGGAATGCTCTGGATCAACATCTAGTTCTCTGAAGCTCAGTGGTAAAGCATGGGAGCATAAATCTGAAGGTCTGGGTTCCATTCCTTGTAAGGATTCGGACAGTTTCTTTGATCTACGCCCGTAACTCCCCCGCCCCCTACCCCCAAATAAAATAAAATAAAAGTCAATCTCCTCTTCTCGACTGAGTTCAACAAGTGGTTGTCTTTCTTATTCTAATATTTTCGTGTTGGTGTGAAGGTTCCCGTACCACTTAGCGCTAAAAATTTGCTCAAATACCTGCTTCCAATGTAAATGTGTCCTCCATGCTTGGGAAGTTTCCAGTATAAAGGTTCTTATATCCCGTAACACTTCCACGGCCGCCATCATGAAACTTCAACCAGTTACTCCTCATACTTTCATACCTTTCACCTGCTTTTCCTTGAGTTCGGATGCCAATCACAGGGCCCCTCTTGCGAGATACGATAAAATTGAATCTGTACCGGTCTTTGGCACTGACTCTCGTCAGCTTGTTCGCGTACACGCCATACTGAGAGTAAACTGGATCTGCGTCGAAGTAATAGCCAGATGGATTTTTGGAGCTGGAGAGAATCTCAAATCTGAATACATTTTCAACTGCTTAAATATAGGTTCAGAATGAGCGTTAAAGGTACTTCTTGATATAATTCGTACCACCTTTTTCTGGAGTAGGACCACACGTTTCAAGTTTGATGGATAAGTGGAGCCCCATACCGTAATGCGGTAAGTAGGGATAGACAAGACTATGGTACAGGGTACATAAAGTTGAAGTAGGTAGTCACAGATTAGCTGTATAGATTAAACCAATGGGTTTTGAAACTTTCCTAGCGAATTCTATGAATTGTAGGAGAGTTTTAAGTCACTTTCCTTTTACAAAATTCTCCGTACTCTTAGAATTTTTAATTTGTCGCCCCTGTCCTTAGCAACATTGACATGAGGGTTGGGGAGGGATTCCTTACGGGGTCAAATTATCAACGTATCAACCATGATCATCAAATAAATAATGGGGCACCTAAATTAATTCCTTTCTATTCTTTGAGAATGAAGCCGTAACTTAAAATATCATGTCAGTTTTCTATCTTTAAATGAAAATGAAAAACAATGCGTGACGAGAGCAAAAAACGGTTGCGAAAGGGATTACCCTTATTACCGTTCCTCTAACAGAGAGAAAATCAAACTAATGCTCTTGATAAAAACAAAATTAGCTCATGCAGTTCTGCGGGTTTTTTTCGACTTTTAAGCAAAACGATATTATTCTTAAGGCTCCACTGTTCTCAAAGAAAAACTTTAGAGAAAAGACAACCACAAAAAGTTTTTTTTTTTCCAAAAACTTGAGTTACACCATAGCGTGAAAGGATTAGTGGTCGCGTATCCCTCTTAAATGCTTTAAAATTTAAATGTTCATATTTAGATCTGTTAAATTGCAGTCAATGTCAGGAATAAACCTTTGTAAGGAGATTAAAATAAAAACAACAGCACAAAAAAGAAGAGATTCAAAAAAGGAATATAGAACAACATTCCTAGTTCCTGCTTTGCTCCTTTTACTCCTCGAGAGGGTCGATTTTCTCAAAGGTTTGTTCTGGATGGTATATCACCCTGAACTCTCGCTTTATAGTAATCCACCTCACGTCTTTGCGCGCAACGTCCCGGCTACGAGGCTCGGAGTCCAAAGCGTCTCGAAATCTGGCGACGGTGAAAAGTCCTAATCCCTGTTTTAAACAACACAGAAAAAGTCATGAAGATACACTTATGTTATGTAACTAAGTAAACAGGGGTTCGTGACTTTTCGCTGACCTCGGGTCAATTTTCACCGGCTTCGATTGGTAAAAAACCCACATCGATTGGTGCATGTCACACCTACAACCTCATAAGATGAGTGTATCTTAACGGAATACTCGAAGAAATAAATAGAAAGGGAAAATAGTCTTGGTTTTGGCTAATTTCGAGCTGAATGGAACAGTTAAGGAAGTCTTGTAAATGTAGGGGAACATTCACAAATCGAAGGCTTATCATTTGTTTGAGTTTTCCACTCAAAACGTTCAAATAATAATTTGTACATTCACAAATGGACTTAATTTATACTAAGGAAAGTGATACATACGTCGGGTGTGTCAATCCCTCTAGTGCTCAAATAAGGACTGAGCTCTATAGAAGTCTGGAACAGAGGCATATAATCAGCCTCGGCAGTGGTGGCATACAACATAATGATGTCATTACATCCGTCAGGTCTTGTTAATTCAACATTGGGCTCTTCCATGAGACGGACTGTCTCAGGCTGGAGAAAAACGCGCCTGATCTCTGATACTGACTCACCAGACCTGAGCACAGAGGTGAGACTCTACAGAGTGGATGAATAAGGCAACGACAAAAATGTTAGTCTTGAAGATGTGAAAAACCCTTCTCCGGTAAAAGCAATGTACGATGCCCAATTATAAAACAAACTAAAAAAATAACTCGCCTTTTTCGCTGCCGGATACAAGGCAACAATGGAGCCATCGGACTGGTAGGAAATCAAACAAACGTGAATTGGAAATTCCTCGTTATTGGTGATCTGAATCACAACCGCGTCACCAGAAGAATCTACAACCTCGTACTTTTTACGAAAACCTGAGTTGGGTGCAAGCTCGACTTTGTGGGCTCGAAAATTTGGAACATAATCCTCTGGGTGCCCTGGAACAAAGAAATAACCAGGAAGAAAATAGTGAGGAACGTTGCCCCTTGCTGCCAGGGAATCTACTGAAAAAGTTTGAATATCAAAAGATGCTCCTACTCATGACCATAAAGTTACAAGGGAGGGAATAAAGGGAAAGTTTTCATGATAATAGCCCCCCACCCCCCCCCCCCCTCCATGCCGGGGAGTTAATAGGTATATCATAGAAGCCTTTGTTGCAGTTATTCCTCAGAATAATGAAAAGAAAAAGTTTTGAACTTTCCCTAAATGTTCCCTTCTAACATCTCACCCTATTTATACGGCATTACCTTCATAAACTTCCGCGGTTTGAACAGCCTGAGCTTTCAACTCCTTCTTCTTATCCAGATTTTTCTTGTAGGAAGGCACGTTCTCCACTTTGAACAGCTTGAGGCTAACATTCCTCAGCATGTTGTGATCGGGATCCCTGAGCCGGGTCCCAAACTTGACACGAAAATACTTGGAAAGATTTTTTATCATGAGGTGACCATCCTCAACCGTTTGATCCGGTGCAATCATCCTTCCTTTGTAAATGGCACGCCAACATTTTCTCCTGAGAATCAAATTTCTTACTTAAGATTCGCTCATGGAAGTGTTCAACCCTTTAAACTCCCATGAGTGACCAAGACAGAATTTCTCTTTACAATATCAATACAATATCAAGCAGACAAGTGATGAGAATAAAGAAAAATATCAATTAGGGGATTATAAGTTGATCCAATACCAAATTCGTAAAACTAACATCACAAGAACTGTACGGCAGACAGTAAGGAGAATTACTAGAGGGATCTTGGGAGTTAAAGGCTTGAGAATTTGCATAACACGATATCTTAAAGAAAACAAACCAACACACGGAGAACACAGCCCACACGAGCGGAAGTGAGCGGATTCTTCTGTATGAAAATGAGTGCCCAGTACTTCTGAATTGCCTCTTTTAATATACTCCTGCGCGTGAGTGATCCAAACAATTAAAAACGAACAAACACGTAAACAAACACGTAAATAAACTATTAAACAATTCACACCACCTTAAAGGATCAATCAAAAGCATAAAATCTGCACACTTGGTTCCGATTGCATGTACGTTCACCTTTAATCATTTTAACCCGATGCTTTAGTGCGTCAGCTCAAACCTGTCCGGGACCGCTTGAGCCACAACAAGTTCATTCCCTTTTACATTTTGTCTATATCCCAAATAGGGAAATGCCGAATAAATTAATTTAATTAGTGTTAGAGGCCTGAAACAGAGGTCTTAACAATAACGTAGAAGTATTAAAAAATTTGCTGCTAATTACTCTTCGATTGTTACCACGTCCATCTTGACACATTCGGGTGTGTCTTGTTCTCTTAAGCTGAACATCTGCAGGCTGTCCATTAATATTGCCAGTTTCAATTCCCAAATATATTTCTCTTCAAGCTCTGTAGCAATGATGCAAATGGGATAGAACATACTTCCTAGCTTGGCCAGGCGAGCTTTGTATCCCACCTGAAATAGAAACAAAAAAAACTTTTTAAGCCACGTGAAATAAACATAAAGATGGTTCATTGCCGTGGGTCTGTTCAATCAAAGATCACAGATAACGTCAAAATGTGGCAAGAAAAAAAAACAAGAGGCACACGACGCGCAGTCGAGTGTGACACTGATGCTCTTACATGTAACACAATCTATTTGTTTTATGTGAAAAAAAAAAAGCCAAATGTTGTCAGTGGTGATGTCATCCTTACGTCTGTTCTCCAAAAGATCATGAGTAAGACCCAACCAAAATGCATGTATAATTCAGTTTATTATATAACCCTTTAACTCCCATGAGTGACCAAGACAGAATTTCTCCTTACAATATCAATACAATATCAACCAGATAAGTATTGAGAATAAAGAAAAATACCAATTTGGGGATAATACGTTGATGCAATACTAAATTCTCTGAACTAACATTATAGGAATTGCATGGTAATTAGTAAGGAGAATTTAAAATTTGATCTGGGAGTTAAAGGATGAAAAGAACTGGAGATATGTTTTGCATTGAGGTGTATTTCTCCATTCAATTTAATAAGCTTCAAATGATCTACACCAAATTGAATACCATTTGTGAGGAGGCACTGACCATGAATCAAAATAATTTTAAGGAACACACAAATAGCATTCTGCAGTTAAGGCTAAATAATCAAAAAAATAATCCAAGTTATGGATAATAAATTTCCCCAGCTACAAGGAAGTTATATAGTGTAGCTGTAGGGTAAAACAGACATAACCCACCCATTGGTGACAATTGAAATAGGAATGTCAAACCTATGTGTGGTATGAACACTAAACAATGGATACACCTGCAAGAGGGTGGGAAAAAAAACAAACAAACAACTGTTTCCAATGAAGAACAGTTTGTATATTGTGATAATGTACTGTGATCATCTGGGTGAGTGTGATGACACTCACACTCACACTCACACTCACACTCACACTCACACTCACACTCCACTCGCACTCGCACTCGCACTCGCACTCGCACTCGCACTCGCACTCGCACTCGCACTCGCACTCGCACTCGCACTCGCACTCACACTCACACTCCCACTCACACTCACACTCACACTCACACTCACACTCACACTCACACTCACACTCACACTCTGGGTGGGTGAGTGTGGTCACACTCACTCACTCGGAAGACTCTTGTCAGAAACAGTCACCACTATCAACATGAGACCCTGTCAGGACTACACCCACTGGGAAAATCAGATAACACTATCACATGTTACCCCCTGGTTCAAACCATTTGCTGCAGTTGATATATTACAAATCTTGAGGGAAATGTCCAAGCCTCGAAAGCTGTATTATACTGCTCTTGTGCAACATAATTTATATATTAATAAAAATGTTTATGAGAATGTGATATCTATAAATCACTCATCCAATGAGAAACAAGCAGTTCAAGGGTGAGCACGTGACAGCTTACCCCTGCCTTCCAAAACACTTATGGATAAAAAATATTCACATGCATGCAAAACTATACGGAGAGCTGGGAATGGCAGAAAATTCCACTTAACTTAATATAAAAAAGATTGAGAGCCAAAACTAAAGACAGCCTTACTTTGACTTTGCATTCATGAAAGATAGAGTTAATTTCCACTTCAGCAGTTGACTCAGTTGCATGGATGTTTTCATGACTGACATTAACAGTTGCCACGCGGGAATCCTCCATTTGATTTTCATCTGTCAGTCTAGGATCATAAATGTAATACACTCCTTCAACAACACCCTGTAGAAATCCAGCATTGAGTGTGATTCTGTATGTAAACTCTCTCTTGTCATGAACTTCCTTCACTTCAAATGATATGGGAGGTGGAGGTGCTGTAGAGAACATTCAAATATATACAACATCACCTTTTTGGAAGTGTTTTTCCTCTAACATGCAGACACAAGTTAACAAAATAAATTATATAGTCATAACAGAAAGAAACATCAAGGAATTAAGCACTCAAAGATAAGGCTATGATTAGAACCCCACAGGAATTCCAAACCTTACCCTAGGGTTTTTTTTTTGTAAATCCTGGCAATTTGTCACACAGATTTCAATGACAAGATTTGATAAGATGGTTTGTAAATCTCACACCAATAAGGTAAGATTTTAATGTACCAGTTGAAAAATAATTTAATGCAACAAGAACTTCAAAGGCAGCCATTTAATTTAACAGGTAGAATGAGCTGGCTACCCACTCACTGCCTTCAGACAAACATCATTCCACTTCTCACACGTATGTGATTCTCTTCAAATTTGATGAAACTGATGACATCCAGGAACAAAAAAGGAAGATGGATCAGAATAGACCTCAAAATGCATTAAAATGCAACTGAAAGAGTCTAGGACTTCAAAATTATACAGGGAGCTAGGTGCAGACCTCCCTTTATAAACAAAAGGCCCTCTGAGCCTTCAAAAATACCTGTCTAACCTAATTATTTTGTAAACACCATAGTGTTAAATTAACAAGTAAGTCACCTTTGTCAAAGCTGAACAAAATCAAATTCATGTTTCCCCCCTCAAATTGCGGAGTCTGACGTTGCTTCCTGTCAGCCATCCTTTGTCTTACAAGACTATCATAAAAATCAAAATAATTACTAATCATGACAAACAAAGTAAATTTAAACATAGTTCCTGTAGTTGTAGCTATGCACCCATGAAAGAGGTGAATGACTTCCTTGACCCTCTACTCCCTAACATCAGTATGCATATTCTCCATACTAGCCTGCCTAGACACTTCCTAGTGTTCTAACAAGGAGAATTTGTTCAACAATCAAGAGCTTCTTAGGTTGGTGATCATCTCCTTTATTCTCATGACCTTAATGCTTGATTCAGGGCTGATGTTATGAGTAGAAATTAGATGTTAGTCAATCTTAGGGGTTAAAGGGATAAAAGAAAACAACAAGGCTATCAGGGGTTAATTGTGGTTGCCTGTTGGATACTTAAAACTGTTATTTCACAGTGTAAGAGGGAGTGTAGTTTCAAAGGGTTAGTTGCACAACAGCTTTGATGTTGTTAGGAGAATTACCCTAACACCTTTTGAGCATATTGTAGGAGAGTCTTTGTCCTGGTGGAGACTCTTTGATAACTGCTACCAGTGCAGAAGTAAACATTCCATGGATTTCACCAAGTTCATGATCCATAAACTCATAGGCTTTTTCATTTGTTGCACAGGCTCCCATGAAAATGAAATTGTCATTCTCATGTGGTGACCATCCTTCTGACTTTAAAGCTGGAGTCCAAAACTCACTGACTGGGTAGGGTAGAGCACCAGGTGCACTTGCTGGATTGGCTGGCTGTGTCTCCTGAAATGGAGAAAGATGCATCTGATGCTATGTGAACAATAATCACAAAGTGAACATCTTCGCAATATCACAACCTACTAGTAGATAGTATTTCTTCAGTATGTCTTGAATATAAAGTAAATGAAGAGTTATCATCAGTGAAATGATTGACTTATTGGTTAGAAATTGATTGAAAGAGTGACAGATGGCATGACTAACTGATTGACTGCCTCAAGAGGTAAGGTTCTAGAGAAACTGGTGCTGCCATGGAGAGCATAACAGGGTAACTATGTATTGTCAACTGAGTTGATAAAGAAATGCAAATTGGGCATTGTAAAGAGTTTCTAAGCTGATTGTCAGAGCAAATGATGAGGGGCCAACCCTTGCAATGTCAGTTTCGAAACTCTTTATGTTGGCCAAATTACGCTATTAACTCAGGTGATGATACTACCCTGATTGACAGATTGGTTGATTGATTGATTGATTGATTGATCAATTGATTGAAGAGGAAAGATAGATGAACAAGAAAAGAGTATTTTCCTAAATTTGTCACATCGAAGCATTTGTGTAGTTCACAGTGGGTGCAAAGAGTATGTAGCAGGATGTAGGAACATTTCTTGTGAAGAAAATATCAACCTAATGAATTGAATGTTATTCAACAGTGGTGACCACCACCTACTTTAGTATAACCTGTTTCATTATGCCGACAACAACCATCAAAGAATCAAAAAAGCTACTCAAAGTCTTGTCATGGAGAAGCTGTTACATAATCATGTACATGAAAAGAAAAATCAAATAATATTTTTAAAAAATCTACCTGAGTAACTGTTGAACTCAGTTGTGTTTCCTGAACTGGACAGTGCTCTTCTTCATGCTCCGTGGGATACCCTCTGGCTTTTAGAACCTTTTGATACTCACTCATGTATTCATCAGACAATGCAAGCTGTGCAAAGAAGACATTCAAAACACTTGCAATTAGTGTCTGCATTTAAGTCTGCTTGTAGGTTTAATCACAAGTTTATTATGTAACTGCTGCAACTCACAACTTATGTTGCATGAAGCAACTTTACCCCTTAACTCCTGTAAGTGACCAAGACAGAATTTCTCCTCACACTATCAATACAATATCAAGCTGGCAAGTGATGAGAATGAAGTAAAATGTCAATTAGGGGATTAATAGTGGATCCCATGCAAAATTCTCCAAACTAACATTATAAAAATTGGTTGACAGACAGTAAGGAGAATTACTAATGAGATCTGGGAGTGAAAGGGTTCAGGTATTGACATTAATCCTGGGAAGGATATGCAACAGATGTGGTCCATCACAGGAAATTCTGCCAAAATTCATAACATTTTCCAAAACTGTAATCAAGCTTTACTAATTGTTTTCCTTCAGTGTTACTGCAAATAATAATGTTGAATTTTGAGTAAGGACTAAACTCAAAGTTCAACATTATTATTTACACTGTAAAATACTTTTGTAGGAGAACATACACCAATTTTCAAAGCAACAGAGGCTTGGCCTAGAACTTCAATGTTATTTCCCAAAAAGCTTTTCTGTTACAATGCTTATTTATTTGCCTTGGTGGAAACATGCATTGTGTGACTTAAGTGGACTGAGCTTTCCCAGAAACACAATGATTCATACTTCTTTACGGCAGAAATAAAAAATATATGGCTTTTGGACAAACAATTCTTCTTTAACTGAACTTTCTAAAATGATCAATGGTTGAGGTTTTCTGAAAACCAGTTGTGACACTAAAATTTACTTTTAGATCCAAAGTATTTGAAACTGGTTCTGAACAAATGCAACAAATGTAAGTTCATTCACATCATCTGACTTATTCTACAGTATAAAATACATTTAGAAGTTTATCTGCTTTGCACCTTTTCAAATCAAGAAAAACTTTTGAGCTACAGTATTGCCCCACGGTCAGTGGTTTACCTGTTTTATGCCTGTGTAGGTGTTTTTCACCTCTGAATTACCTCTGTACATACGGCCAGAAAAACAGCAATCAAAGATAACATTGACAAGTGCCCCCTTGTTAATCAACTTGGACAGGTGAGGCTTGAAATGTTCACCTGTTATACAAGTATCAAGGATGTGGTATTCACATCAACCTGCAAAAAAAATTAAAAACATAAAAGGTTGACTTAGTTGAGTCTTATTACAATCTTATGTTAAAAATAAAGGAGCTACACTTATACACTTACATCAGAGTGACGTGGCCCATAAAGGTGTTCGCCAGGGAGAAAACTTGAAAAGCACCTCTTTCATTGCAAATTTATACTTACTGAAATACTCCCTAACTTACCAGAGTTTTGATTTGATAGATTAGGCCAATGATCAGTTTGTTACATACACCTTCTTTCCATCTCTGTGCCAAGATGTCAAATGGTTTTTATCTAATGGTCACGGTATTTAAATTTAGTTACGCTAAGAAATGGGAACTACATGTGTTTATTATTTACCATTTCTCTTGTTAAGTCTCCAGGAATCAAGCCTTCATCAAAATAGCCAGCTTGTTTAGGATCAAAGCTATGGCCATGGCCACAATAATAAACAACAACTACTGAACCTTTTTGTGCCCTTACAGACAATTCATCTAAGGAAGCTAGGATGCTTGCCCGTGATGCCAGCAGGCCTTCAAGGACCTTAAATGTAAGCATAGAAAGGTTTTGATATATAATGATAAGGTAAGTGGCCAGGTTATCAAGTAAAGTTTAAAACAGCAGTGTTGAGAAGTTGAGTTTTGAGCATATTTTGATGGGATTTTTGACACAGTAGATCATTCTTTGAAATCTCAAAATGCCAGTGTCTGCAGTACTCCATGCTGCAATTCAATCAATATAAAAATCTATTGTTTATAATGTTTTAATACAACTTTTTAGATAACAATTATGTGATCATATTGAGCCACCACATTTGTTTTGTTGACGTATTTAAAGCTTGCCCAGCTATGTTTGCATCCAGATCTTGCAAAATGAAAAACCCCATAAACTACTACATCAGATCCATATAAGTAGCCCTTTTATATTAGTACTTTCTTGTTTCCTCTTTTTAAATCTTGAAATGTCACACGAGTCTTCAAAAATAGTTGCTGGCCACTGAATGATGAAACTGAAAATCTGATTTTTGGTTTCCAAATGAAGACTTTGGAACACTGGCCCTATAGGCTTAGGACACTGTATACATTCAATGGTAGGGATAAATTTAAGATACGCAGTGCCAGACTGCAAAAATTTGGAGACTTTCTACAGACCTTAATGTTTTCTGGTTGGAATCCATTCTCACAGAGCATGTCTTTCATCAACTTTAGATCATTTGCTACACCTTGCAAGGGGCCACAGTAGGTTGGCAAATCTGCTGAATAACTTGGTCCAATCAAAAGGGCTAAAGTTTCAGCCATATCTCTTGAGGAATCTGAGTATACAAAAAGCAATAGGAAATATTGATGCTTAAATGATTGGGCATGAGGTTGATGATATGAATTTTGTTTTAGATCCATGTAATTTAATGAAATATGAAGAAATTTTATCGAATGAAAAATTTTAAAGAATGTTGTCCTACATATGTGAGCTTACAGTAGATGACCCTGTCACCTTATTTCTCTTCCTTCTTTAGTCATTAGGACTACAGTAATAACCCGCTTATAAGAACCTGGGTTTTAAGAACCTGTTAGGCCAAAATTCTCATTTTAAGCCCCCCCCTACATAAGAACCTATTAAGCCTAAAGTTTTTAGTTAGGTTCTTATCAGTGGGGTTGCTGTAAAAGTGTCTTGGCAGAAACTAATAACTAACTGATTAAACTGTTATGTTTTGTTAAGAACATATAGTTTTACTGTATCTGCACTGAACTGCCTATAGGCATTGCTCTACATGGTACATTATAGATGATTTATTATGAGATGATACTGTATTTGCAATATATATACAATATATTCCAATGAAATACATATGCAAATTTAAGAACCTATTTAAGAACCTGTTTAGGCTAAATTTCCTTTAAGTACCATTTATATAAGAACCTATTTAGGCTAAATTGAAAAATTCAGGTTCTTATACGCGGGTTATTACTGTATAAAGGATCAGATCTTATTCTGGGGCATTGGAAATTTGATCACCCACACAATTTCCCTTCCTTGGAACTGATTCAAGTCTTAATAATTTCCTTACACATTGTTTGACGATTTCTGTTGATAGCTAGGGAAATAGAAGCTCAAATTTTTCGCCCAAAAGTAAAGCATTGCCTAGCAAACCCCAGATGGTGTGCGATGTTTAACGTTTTCACTCTTTAAGTAAAAGTTCCGCTCAGGGTGGCTTAGGAAGGATAACTTAATTGGCTCCATAACATATAAGTTACATGGTTGCATGGGCAACTTTTTAGGAACGTGTGGCACATTTAACATTGGTTCACATTTACTTTATATGCGAGGCAACTCCCTCGAAAACTGAAAGACTCTTCAAAGATAAAACATCGTGAGAATTTGATGGCACTGTAGCTCACAACAGATCAATTTTGACTGAAGATTAACAATCCTTTCAATTAAGAGGAGCATTAAACTACCATAACACTTACCAAAACAACTAAACGATCTTTCTAGTTCGTAAATTGTTGTGGTGCTCGCTGTAGCTACCTTCTTAATGCAGTCAGTACTTCGTTTTCACCCGACGAAACTTTGCAAACGAAATTTACAAAGTTGCATAGCGGAAGTAAATAGGGGAAAGTCCCTCTCGCTGACTCTCAAGTCACGTGGAAAGAAAACCGCATTTCATTTTCAGTAGGGAAGATCTATGATCGATAAAATCTCTAGGAATAAAGATGAAAAAGTCATCCGCTGACAAGCTCCGCTGACAAAACTCATTTAGACAGTTTAGGCGGACGACCAGACCGGAGCCATTCGTGTATTTTACCGCAGACAGGAATGGCTCCAACTCATGCGTATGTTAATTTTTTTTTTTCGTTTTGGCTAAATAATTCATACACTGAGATAAAAACTGAAAGAGCGATTTGTTAGGTTCTTCTTAAGTTGAAGTCTACAGTGCTTGCAAATGAAGCCCTCTTTTCTTACTGTCCTCTTTCCTTACTACAGGGCTATGTAGTTCCTAAGTTTTAAAATAATGCAGCAACTGCATCTCACGTTTGGAAAATCACGCAATGTTGCGTGACGCTGCGAACGATGTTTTTAATTTACAGTTAATGTATGCTCTGCTGGAGAAATATGGCTTAGCCACAATCGAGGGAGTTTTTTTTCGTGGAAAACTGATTTTCTAGGTTATATTGTTGACATAAAGGGCAAATCCATTCATCGGGCTCTTCATCTGTTTTAAAACTACTGTTCGCACAGCGCTGCTCACTAGTTTAGTTTTAAATTTTTTTTCAAAAACTGTTTAAAATTATTTAAAAATTATTGAAAAAAAATTATTAAAATTGAGTCGGAGCTATTCCTGTCTGAGGTGAAATACAGGAACGGCTCCAGTCTCTGTTCGTGCGCGTGAACTGACTAAATGAATTTAGTCAGCGGAACTAGTCAGCAGATGACTTTTCCATCGCCGGAATATCGCTGAACGACCTCGCTGAACAAGCTAGACTCTGCCTTCTCTTCATTAAGTAAGTAGCCATTTCTTGTTTGAATCATCGGCGTTTTCACATTGATATTTCATTGTTCCGCTTCGAGACACGCGGTTGACCATACTCACGTGCAAGGAGTTAAGATATAAGTTATTAACTTTTATTACTATTTTTATCATCCAATCACAGGTCGGAGCCATTCCTGTATTTAGTCGCTTGTCAAACTCAAATGATCCGCCATTTTGAAAACCCGCGGCGTGACGTCATCATCGCGACCTGATACGAGCGCAAATTTCTCTTTCGTGACATTCACGTTCGTGACTTGTTCCATTTCATTTTTTTTACTCATTGAAGTTCTCATTAAACAAAGCACAATACTTTGACTCAAACTACAACACTTGTTCATCATTGGTTTATACCTTTCGGTCTATCGGAGACGCGCAGTAACGAGGAGCTAAGTATGGCTTATCTAACAGAATGCTACCCCCACTACCCAATGTGGCAGAATCAGTTTAGAATTAGTCGTCATATCTTACGATTATAACTCTTTATTCTTTTCATACTTGAGTTTACAATTAATCAGTATTACATTTGGAGGTGGAAACACTACTGGCTTAGAATGTGCGGTACTGTATGTCCGCATCTGTCAATCCTGTCATATAGCCTGTGAGGTGTACCTCTGCCAAAACCTCAGTGGTGCTCCTCAATATCAACTTGATAAGACCGTCGGCTTCGATCTCGTACGTAACAAGATCTAAAGCTTGATGCCAGAGCCGGATCTCGGGCACATTATTGGAAATGTCCATGATCTGAAAGTGCAATGTTTGTCCTGCAATGACGAAAATATATACTTAGAAGGAGAACGGTGATATACGGTAAATATACGTACGGTATTGTCGAATTCGAAATGTCAAAAGAAAGCAAGCATCTCTCAAAGGGATTGAGACGAGGTAACGCTTGACACCATGAACCTGAATGAGTAGTAGTAGTAGTAGTATTAGTGGTGGTGGTGGTGGTAGCTGTAGTAGTAGTAGCAGCAGCAGCAGCAGCAGCAGTAGTAGTAGTAGTAGTAGTAGTAGTAGTAGTAGTAGTAGTAGTAGTGATAGTAGCAGTAGTTATAGCAGTAGTAGTAATAGTAGTGGTATTAGTGGTAGCAGTAATAATAATGGTAGTAGTAATAGTAGTAGTATTAGTGGTAGCAGTAATAATAATGGTAGTAGTAATAGTAGTAGTATTAGTGGTAGTAGTAATAATAATGGTAGAAGTAATAGTAGTAGTATTAGTGGTAGTAGTAATAATAATGGTAGTAGTAATAGTAGTAGTATTAGTGGTAGTAGTAATAATAATGGTAGTAGTAATAGTAGTAGTATTAGTGGTAGTAGTAATAATAATGGTAGAAGTAATAGTAGTAGTATTAGTGGTAGTAGTAATAATAATGGTAGTAGTAATAGTAGTAGTATTAGTGGTAGCAGTAATAATGATGGTAGTGGTAGTGCTAGTAGAGATAGTAATGCTAGTGGTGGTAGTAGTAATACGTAATAGCAGGTAGTTAACCTAGTAGACTAAAGGGTGAAGCCATAGTTTAGTCGGGGACGTAGCCAGGATTTTTCAAAGGAGGGTCACACTGTGTCAAACAGAGGGTATTCGCCAGATCATCATGTCGACCTCAACGCCGTGTTTTTCTTAATGTCACAAAAAAACAAAAAAACAAAAAAAAACAAAGGACCCTCCCCCTCCTTACCCTTAGCTACGCCCTTGTAATTACCTTTTTCCCGAAAATGCTCCAAGTCAAACATGTTGAAAGAGTATATATTGGCCCCTTCGTTCTGTATGACAGTGAATGGTCCTTTTGTTCCCATGGTAACCTCATCATGAAGTCTGAATGAAACATAAACAATTGATTATGTATTCATCGTTATAAATACGAGTGATGTTAAGAAAGAATTAGAGTTGAGTAAGTGAGAAAACTAGATTCAACGAAATTTAAAAGAATCAGAATGAAAAAAGGGCGATGCACTTCAGGAGAAATCTCTCTTTTTTTTAACGATTCAAAGCCAACTGTTTACAGGAACAGAGTCAGTGAAGAACTTGGATTCCCCTGGTCGTTTGATCAATAGAAACTAGTATTACCAGTAATGAAAACATTTATTGATCAGTTTTGGATATCCGACCCATCTGGCTTTTGAGAATATAAAAATTATTTCTTCCATTACTGTTAAGTGGTCACATACCTGGATCCTTTAAAGATGGTTACTCCTTTCACATTTCCTACTCTTCTCCATCCCCAGTCCCCCTTCATGAAGTAAAGATCTCCGTCGCCGTAAGAGTTATCGAAGAAGATTCCGGACGAGAGGCTTCCACGTTTACCTCCAATATTGAGAGTAGCTCCAATTGACAGCAGGTTACCATCTGCTCCTAAATCAACGACCAGGAAATCATTTTTAGTATACTCATTGCGACCCACCATGCCACTTATTACGAACACATCATTCCCTGCTCCAGTGTCGATCTTCACTTGCCCATGTACGGGATTTATCCGGTCAACTCATCAATGCTGATTCGGTCGCTCTCCGGTTCACAATGACCAGCTCTAGTGTCATCCGAATGGCTTGTCTTTCTTTCACGCTTGGAAGCTTCGTCCCTAGCGGAGAAGTGGCTAAGGTCCACATCATTGTACTGGGGTACAGCTGAGGTGTCGATCTCCACATTAGGATGAACGAGTCCTACGGTTGCCATACGGTACCTTCTTGAGAGGAATTCGATGTACTCGCGGAAACTCCCAGTGTTAACATTGATGGTATTACCACAGAACTTGCGTTCCAGCGGAGCTCCCAAAAAGTCATAACGAACATCCAACTGAAATTTGCTGTCAGAGTACGTAGATCGTCGCTCCTCTCCTAACACAAGATAGCGTTTACTTCGGTAGACAGCCGTCTTAGGATTGCAAGGAGCTGTGCCTGTTTTGCAAGATGGCTGGAAGAATTTAATTGGAGTATTTGGCCGAATTTTGGTGCTTTCAATCAGCACACCAGAGTTGATCTGATACAGCCAGCCAAAGCTGAAACAGAAAACACCAAATGACACAATGCAAGCGACAACATGAATAAGAAAGTAGAGTCGTATCACTACTAATTGGGAACCTGCATTAACATATGAATGGTTACCATTTGACAATATTATTTATGTTCACCATCATGCAAAGACATCAAAGACTCACCCTTGCGCCCTTGCTAGTTGATCTCTGTAGCCTTGCAATTCATGGCTCGCCACTTCCGTCAACTTGTTCGCCGTTTCTATAGCTAAGCTTCTCGGCCAAAGAATCTGGACGATAATAGATGCAAGGAAAAAGGCAATTGCAAGAACGGGACCAACAACCGGTATGAATCCCACCAGCTTAGCCAGTACTTTACTCGCTACATGTTTTGCAACAGTCTGAGCAGCAAACAAACCCAAGGCAACGGTGCAACCAACAATTCCGAGTATGTTGTTGACAATACCCATTTTGTTTTGGTTTTTAATTGCATCGTGGAGTCCCATGCCGCTAATAACGATCCCAAGAATGTCTGTGAACGGACGGACGTTTGCCAGCTGTGGTGGAAAGTCTAGCCTTCTCACAAAGTATCGCACTTTTCCATACACGTGCCAAGCTTTAATCTCCTTGGGAGATGGTCTGTTTCTATTGGCAAGCTGTTTGAGTTTGGCAAAATCCGCTTTCCAAGCATTAAAAATGGCTTCTCTGGCAGTATCTGAATAGAAAACAAAAATCAATTTGGCGTTAAATGCAGAAGTTATATTTGAAAAAAAGTCACTTTCATTTAAGAGAAAAGGTCTATATTATGAGTTAAGCAGGATACTCCATTGAGGCTTATCCAGTGTCCGTTGTTGTAACGAAATGAGTATGGGAGCTCCTCTAGTTCAAGGCAGGCTACCCACCTCCCACCTTCCAAGAAAGTAATTAGATTTTCCTGACAGTTTGCTGGTATTGATTCTTTCATCTTTCTGAAGAGAGGAAAATCGTGTCTTTCCTACAAGAGCAAATTAGGGAATCTAATGGGGACTGTAATGGGGGTTCGATCCCATACCTTCTGATCCAGATTACCGGGTGTCAATCCTTATGCCATTATGTCTTCCGCGTTTAAGAGAATATGAAGATTTATATTAAGAGCTAAGTTATACACTCACAGTTATACACTGTGTTTTGATTCGCCTAATCCCTGAACAGTGGAGCAGCCACTGATAAAAGAAAATGATCAGCGAATCTCAACAACAACATCTCGTTGTTAAGCAGCTATTGACCAATCAGGGTCAAGTAATCATGCCTTCTTGATTACCAAAAGTGCCCTCGTGATTAAGGAAAATGCCCCAAGTATCAGCCAATCAACATTTCAGATTTTTCCCAGTATGTGATAAAGCAGTAGACTGACCTTTCTATCGGTTTACTAGCGTAATAGTCCACGCGGGATGTGGGTAAAACACGAGAAAAGTTTGTAAATCACGAGCCGGATGTGTTCTATTGCTTTTATGAAATAATTATGGTTTGGCGGTGCAAAAAACGATTGGTTTTGAGCATCTGCAATCACGACGCCTCAATTATTTTATAAATTTATCTTTACGGAGCTCCAGCCATGAACATCATGTCTCTAATATATAGATACACTACTCGACACTAAGGAATAACTTGAATTATTTAATATAAACCAATCACCAAACCTTGATCAGCCATTAAGGCTTTGACATCATTCTGAAGTTTTTCTTTAGCAGCACTTGTCTTTGAGCCAGACCTCTGAAACGCCGTCAGCTTCGCCTTGATGGCTTGTCTCATGGCTTCTTGACTCTGTCGCGCGGAAGTTAGAGTTTTTTTGAAGAATAATCTGTTCGACTCCATGACATTTAAAAGATCTCCAACAGCCCGCCATTCTTGAGGCAGCTCAGCAAGAAAGCATTGAAGCGCTAAAGAAGCAAGAGTCTTGCTGGCCATGTTAGCTTTGCCTGCTTTAGCCAAAGCCATAGCTTCGAGCATAGAAGCCTGTTCGAACATTTTCTTCCCGCCATGGGACATGAAGTAAGTTTGGGAAGCTGGATCCGCCCCGGCTGTGCCTCCGTAAACATCTACCAAAGACGATAGTACTTCGTCATCGTTAAGCTGTGCATTTACAGTACTGGCTAGAGCTAAGAGCGCGACTACAGCAACGAATGAAACAGACTTCTTCATCGCTTAGATTCTTCAAGAACGTGAACTTTCACAAACATCTGACTCCAATCACCTGATTATAAACAAAAGTATGAAAATTTATAAACTCAAACGGTGGCTATCATTTTGTAAAAGACAAATAAAAAAAACAATTATCATGTGATGTCTGTCAATCTGGATTATCAGTCAAGGAGTTCAATCATTCCTCGGTAGTAAGGAATCGGGATGTCCAAATGACACCTCCTCGGTCTTTTCGGTTTTTAGCGGGGTACTGTATGTTTCTCGTTCCATGGAGTATCACTAGACTCGATAAAGTCTAAAACTAAGACATCCCTTTGTCCAGAAACGTCTAGATTCATTGGATTGAAAGCTTGAACTATTGCAGTTTTGTTCACAAAGCAATGGTTTGAACTGAATTAGTGTTAAGTTCTATTTTTGTAGGTACCGTAATGCCCGTAAGCATTATGTGAAAATAATGCCCCGGAATTACCTTCATCAAAGCTGCGTGGGACTGATTCATCGAGGAGTAAAATCAACCATAAATACAAGCGTTTTTATAAACAGATTTACTTATTTTTGCCATGAAAAGCAACTCGTGGGACTTTTTTTTATCTCGAATTATAAATAGTTACACTTTTACACTGAAATATTCGAGGTGCGTTTATATTTGTTCAAACAATTCTTTTACATATACTTCGAATGTTTTTATTTTCTTGGTATGTAAATTTTTTCCGGTACCAAGTGACTGTTTAACACCGATAAAAACTGTAGGTGTAGGTCAGTGAAGGCGATCACGACCACTGAATGCGGACAGTCGAACAGTTGGGAGAATCAAAAATCAGTTAAAGGGGTATACTGAATGACAGGAAGACCCGGATGCGTCAATTCAAGGGACCCACACAGTAAAGTTTGTGATTTCGTGGAAAAAGTTTATATGGAATTTTTAACCCAAACAACATTTCTGCCGCTTGAAAAGAGTCTTACTAAGTTCACAGATACGTAAATGAGAGAGACTGCACAGCAATGGAACATTCATCTTAAGCTTACTCAGGTATCAATTAAAATAATCACAATTGATAAAGAAGCCTTATAGTCGAAAACTTACCGCAGCGACCGTCTTCCTCTATTGACAGTTCCACCGATGCTGTGGACTGGTTTTGGATACTTTTTGTTACGAGAGATAAATTATTTCATGCAAACCAAACAGACCAATATGTTAGTGTTGCATTATTAATCTGTATGTTGTGACCTCTACTAGGGATCAAATACGGTTACACCCGTCGAATATTTTACGATCAACTACATTGCATTGCGCCTAAAAAATAAAAACGATTTTTTTTCCCACTGTACCCCCCGTGAAGTGAAGTCTATACGGTGGTTCTTCTATTTCTTGGGCGAAAAAAAAATTTATTTAGATACTGTGTGTAGAGTTGCCCATCCTGCAAAAAAGTATCTACACAGGACAAAACGTTAAAAAGACGAAAAGCTGCATTATAGGTGAATTGTCAATTTTTTTATAGAATTTTCTGAAGCTTTTCAGTATGGAAAGATTTTTCGTTTATCTATTATCTTGCAAGAGAAAAATCTGAACTGAGTAAACACAACCAGCAAAGAGAGACAAATTAAATTAAACATTAACTGGATCCCAAGTTTAAATAAAACCAGCTACTACCGGTCCCTTCTTTGTTCATTGACAAATTATCAGCATTGATGGGAAAATGGGTTATAACAGAAAGGATGCTACAATAATTAAGTGAAAAGAAATAATTTCCTCTTAACTTAAGGCGTCTATCTTTACTGACGGATGAAATATTTTTAGTGACACATGGGTGTAGCGATTTGATTCTTTTGTATCATAAGAGTTTCGGCTGCCGTTTACCTCGATTAAGTAACGTGTATATGGTAAATAATTCAGTAAATTGACGTCACAGTGACCATGGTTTGTGTGTTTTGCCAGCTTGTGCGGAAAATAAACTTTACAATGTAGCAGTTTTAGAATAGAAGAAGAACCTTCACAAGATAAATATCATAGTCAAGACCATTGTCAGGTATAACAGACAAGAAAAAAGGCTTGTCATTGAGCGATAAGTGAAAAAGCTTTCTTCCAGGTAAGAACACATCAAAACTTGGAACAAGTTTTTTAATTTGTTTGTACTTTCTATCTTTTGGAGCTGGAAAAGATGAGTGCTACTTTGAGATTGAGGTCTATCAAACGATGCCTTTTACCGCAGTGCCAGCCGTACAACTCGTATCGCGTATTTCACAAAATGTGCCTTATATCTCACAGAAAAGTTAAAAAATGGTTAAGTCTGCTCTCTAGCTAAGTGGCTTATATCGCCGTAGCTTATCCCACTTTCTGTGGCGTGAAACGACTGGGAGTATCACTTTTGGACAAGATACTTGTTCATTGTTGTTTACTCCACAGCATTTTGTTGCGCTCCCTGGGATTTGTCGGAACACATTTATACTCCTTAGCTATGAAACTCTTTACAGTGGCCAATTTACGTTATCAACTCAGTTGATAATGCTAACTTATCCTGCTATACTCCTAGACTCAGTTGTTCGGAAAGAGATTAACGTTAATTTAGGATTAAGCTAACCCTAATTCTAGGCTTGGCTTTAATTTCTCATGTAGAAGAGCGCGTATAAGAGCTAGGGTTTTTTGCGTCTTCTCAATACGACTCAAAACTAACGGGGGGAAAATTAAAAAAGGAAAATTCCTTTCGCAGAGCTTTGAAGCTAAATTAAAACTTTGAGCGGCTTGAATCCAGGCTTATCGACGTGAAGTTCAGCCCGCTTACCTCAATCACAGGCCATTGCGTCTCCCAAAGTTCTGAAAGGAATAGGTTTATCATCTTGTGTCTTACAGCGTGTGTTGTTTGGAACTGTTAGACTCTTACAGAAGCGAGCACCACTTTCAATCTACTTAGTACTTAAAAAAAATGATTTACCGGTAGATCAGATATCTTTAGATTTAGGGAATGAGGTTTATTATTACCCTGAGTCTAATAACGCGGGTTGTTTCGAATTTTTAGAATCTACAGATGCTCACACCACTTTCAATCGACTTCGTACTTACAGAAAATAAGTTAGATCTATAAAAAAATCGATTACAAGGGAAAGTACAGAGGAGTTTCCAGAATGCTAATTTTCTCTTTGTTTTAAAAAGAACGTTTTCCTGGAGCTGAATTCTGTAAGCGAACTAGAAACAAAATAAAGCAGTAAAGTAAGTAAAGAACAGTAAACAGACTGGTTGATACTTAGAGCGCAAATCAACAAAGAGGGTAACGTAACTGGATAGGTCTTATCGCCCCCTTGTTTGCCATCTGAGCGATCGGAAGACTGAGAGAGACTGGTAACCATCCATTACGTAGAGCTTAAAGCATTTAACATGCTCTGATTCAGTTTGACCGGATAAACCCGTTGCTTTTTTATACATATTATTATCAGAATTTAACTGACGGTAGTGATATGTCAAGAAAGTGGATTCAGTTTTACTTTCCCGACAAAAAGTGCCTTGGGAAATGAAATCCTTTACAAAAAGATGTCTGCCTTCGATTTTGATTTTAAAGCCTTTAAAACCAAGATACATAAGAACGTGAAACAGAAAATAAAACACGAGAATCTGAAAATACTGCAAAAAACGGTGAAATAAGAATCAATATACTTTCATAAAGAAGTCTATCGAATGTTGTTTTGGCAATGGCTTGGAACTACTGTCTTCTTTATCAATATAAGCAATGCGTGAGGATTCCGCAGTCTTTCGAATTGGCAGAAATCCTTTATTTGTCACTATGGTATTACCTGACGCTGTCAGAGTTATAGACTAAGGGCTAACGCTCGAAACGTCAGCTTAGTTATCAACTCAGTTGATAAAACCAAATTACCTTGTCATACTTCCTCACCGACGTAGCACCACAGTTTATTTAGAAACTTACCTTTGTTCATGACTCGATTGTCTTCGAAAGTAAAACCTTACTATCTTGGAGTGTCAACCTCGAGATATCATGTGGTAAATACTTAATAAAATATAAAGGGCTTCGAGTTGGCAGAAATTTATATGTTACTGATTTTGATCTGGCAAGATTCTGCTGTGATACAAGACACGTTGTGGACCACTTTGTCTACTTTAGCAGATTTCTGTAGCTTGTCGCTGTCTTCTCAACATAAAGAATTGTCCAGAGGTGAATCGAGGGCGGACGCTGAGCGTGGACAATGAACTCACTGCCTCTCTTGCTTCTGGTGGTCTTTGTATTAGGCTACTCAGGTAATGAACGTAAACCCTTAAACTCCCAAGATCTAGTTGTTAATTCTCCCCTTTAGATGTTACAAATTTCCTAATGAATTAGTAACGAGAGTTTGGTGTTAGATCAAGATAACTTCTATCTGATAAGTTTGAGTATTCTCATAACATGTGTGTTAGATAATTTATGGATATTATAGGGAGAAGTAGCATGTTAATCACGTTAAGGCCTCAAAAGGTTAAGTATCTGTTGAGTGATAACTTTGCTTTAGCTGAATTAAAGAACCTTTTTCCACTAAATTGTTTGATGAAGATTCACTACGATTTCCAAATGAGAACGGCGTCATAAAACAAGGCCAACAATTCAGTGTAAATAGAAAAAATATATATATTCCTAGCGTGATCATATTGTATTTTCAGGCATTAACGGTAGATTACTGCGTTATGGAGAACAAGTGTCAAACCACAATGAAACAGGTGAACTTTAGCAGATGCCTAATTCGACTTGTGGCTACTTTTGAGATAACGTAACTGATATTAAGTTCGATAGGAACATAATGATGATGTGATATTAATGCATCTCGTTTACTAAGCAGAACAAAATCACTGAAAGTAAAGCGGAGTGGCTGGGTTCTGTTTGTTGTAAACCATAAGCTCGACACCCATTGTGCCATATTTTGATCTCGAAGGAAAGGAAGCCGTTTATTTGAGTTAGAACTTGATCTTATGAAAGACAATCTACTAGACCTTAAATAATTTCCATCAAAAAGGAAAAATGTTGGAAAGTTCTTATAACAAAACTAGCGCTTTCGGGAGGGAACTGGGGAGGCAATAAGACTTTTTTGCTTTGACTCTGATGAAAAACAGGCGTGTGACTTGACCTGAAGTAGTTTAAGTATTCCTAATCAAAGAGTCCCATATATAAAAAATTTAACCGGGCTCTCAAGTTACATAAAACTACCATTTTTGAATTACAGCATTTTTAGAACAGATCTGCCCAAAGCCTAATAGCAGGGATCGAAAGTACGTTCGAATCAAGACCTTCAATGACAAGTACGTGTGGGCTTACCCCACACATAAAGGTGATACGTCATACCTGCGTACGCGCTGTTGCGGTGCAAAAGATGCCGTTGGACGAAAAGATATAACCATACCTGGAACAAAAACAACATTCATTGTTCACTGCCTTAGAGCCAACAAAGAAAATGTATTCAGATTTGAGATTCTCTCCAGCTCCAAAAATCCATCTGGCTATTAGTTCGACGCAGATCCAGTTTACTCTCAGTATGGCGTGTACGCCAACAAGCTGACGAGAGTCAGTGCCAAAGACCGGTACAGATTCAATTTTATCGTATCTCGCAAGAGGGGCCCTGTGATTGGCATCCGAACTCAAGGAAAAGCAGGTGAAAGGTATGAAAGTATGAGGAGTAACTGGTTGAAGTTTCATGACGGCGGCCGTGGAAGTGTTACGGGATATAAGAACCTTTATACTAGAAACTTCCCGAGCATGGAGGACACATTTACATTAGAAGCAGGTAATTGAGCAAATTTTTAGCGCTAAATGATATGGGAACCTTCACACCAACACGAAAATATTAGAATAAGAAAGACAATGACTTGTTGAACTCAGTCGAAAATAAGGGGAGATTGACTTTTACTTTATTTGGGGGGGGGGGGGGGTGGGGGAGTTACGGGCGTTGATCAAAGAAACTGTCCGAATCCTTAGAAGGAATGGAACCCAGACCTTCAGATTTATGCTCCCATGCTTTACCACTGAGCTACAGAGAACTAGATGTTGATCCAGAGCATTCCTCTCCTAAATTTGTGACAAGCATCCCACATACAGTATCTGTATTTATTTGCGGGTGGGGGGCGACACTGACTGAAACGAAAAGCACTCTGGTATTGTGTGTTTTAACAAAACCAGGCGAATGGATACTGTACTTTGGAAATCTTACTGGTATAAATTATGATTTTTACCCTTTTTAGTACCCAGCGGATGCGTGACTCCTGGTGAGTATGTATTACAGATTTCAGTTATGGCCGCACCATGGCATACCAGTCAGGAGGACTGTGAGAGTAAACCAGATAGATGCTTTTGGTCGGATGGGTGGGATACACGAAGGCGCAATATGATGACAGCCATATGCTACTACAGCAAAGGTAGGAAAATTATCATCTAAGAGCCATCTCTATAAAGGAGAGAAATTAGATGGGCTTGAAACCTTCATCTTTAAGACTTGGTAAAATTTACCCTCCTATATAAGTTGAACATCACGCAGTTATAACCATCATCATTAGCGAAGCTCCTTCTGAGTTGTTAGCATCGAAAGCCGAATGCCGCTGTGCTTCGCTTAAACACTGAAAGCTCATTCAAGAGCTCTAAAAGCAGTTGATATTCTAAACTTGAAAATTTCTCACCACAAACGCGTGCATGTCAGGTTGACCACGCAGCAACTTCTTTGCTTACTGTGTCATTTTTATTTGCTAGATTCGGTGTGTTATCAGTACAGGGGAGCCAAGATAAAGTAACTGCGCTTGTCAGCTAAACAATGTGAAGCTGAAAACCACTGCTACAATTACAAGAATAACAAATGCTACGATGTACTTTGATGATAATATAAGCGCAGCACTGTGCAAATAAATTTAACGAATTTTCCCCGAAGTGATTATTTCTTTTCTTATTTAGCATCCCACAATGCGAACATGTATCTTTTGAGATAACAAGAACAGCCGTGTATCCCATTTTAGTGCTGATGCACAGCCAACCCATTTTAGTGCTGATGCACAGCGAATCCATTTTAGTGCTGATGCACAGCCAACCCATTTTAGTGCTGATGCACAGCCATCCATTTTAGTGCTGATGCACAGCCAACCATTTTAGTGCTGATGCACAGCCAGCCCATTTCAGTGCTGATGCACAGCCAGCCCATTTTCTTGCACGATTAATCATGGAGTAATTTACCTCACATTTTTGACACACAAATCAGTCAGTCCAGTAATGAGAATGAAGATAGTTGTAACCTATTGCCTTGACTTAACTTTATCGTCAGAGCTATCAAAAATCTTTTGAACGTGATTGGCTATCAGCAATACAATTGGAGCACAAATGGAACAGTGTACCCGTCATGCTTGTGACTGGACAGTTTGATAGGACAGTTTAAAGGTCATGCTTGTGTCACTGCACAATTCCTGCTACCTACGCGCTGGTACACAGACTTCTGGGTACAGTTTCTCGAAAATGCTTAACTTTTGGGTACAGTTTTTCGTGGAAAAAGTCAACTATGTTTACATCTATGAAAATGTCAAACGGATGAGTATTTTGGTTCTCTAATTTCTTCATAGTTTTGATTAATTAGATGCAACACTTTGTGTCGTCCCACTCTATTGGGACTCACACTCATGAGTATCAAATCTAAATCCCCCTTTAATCACACGTTTGATTTAAAACCGAATTGAACTCCGCACGGTCCAACTAACATAAATTCTCGCGACTAACCAATAAAGAAAGGTATGGTATTAGATAGAACCAATTCCTAGATCTTGGGAATAAGGAATATTTAAGATTTGGGGCCACTTTAGGTGGGAAGAGCGAGGGTTCTCACTTTTGGAGCTATTTTGGTAACACTCGGGGTGGTCACGAACTACTCGGGGGTAAAAGAGGTTCTATACTGCAGAGCTAGGTTTGATTTCCACCCTTTTCTTTGATACGGTATTCCAGCCTACTTAAAGACCAAAGCGCGATTACTCAAAATTCTTAACAAAAGGGCCTTCCAATTAAACCACAGCAAGACTACCTATTTCTGTTGACATATCAGTATCACCCTGATCTCTCCCCACACACACCTTCTACGCACCTCTCTGGTCATACATCAGTCATCAAAATTGCGCTAAGTTTTCCCTAACATAAAACATAATTTCCAGATCAAACAAATGTAGAATTGGACACCTAATTGCTACATCCGGATTCACCTCGTAGCGGTCCTTTCTATCCCTCGATTTATTTTCAAAAAGTCACTAAAATAAGAAGTTAACAGAGCATAGTGATTACATAGACCGTGACACTCGAGGCTTCCGAAATATTTGCGTTATTTCGGCCAGAGAGTTTTTCGAGACAGTATAACAAAATAGATAACCTGGAAATAAAAAAGGGGAAGAAAGAACGCAAAGTTTGTTTTTGTTTGTTTGTTTGTTTTTTTAACGTTGACTTAAACGCTTTCGATAGCTATACAGATAGAAATAGAAACCCAAATCGGGTGACACCTGTCCCCAACTTTTTATATCGTTAAAATGTCAATACAACTTTCACTTTTCTGAGTCTATTTGTCCGCTATGGCGTTTCTCGTACAGCACCAGAGAGGAGTAGCTCTCATTATTTCGTTGGGCCAGGTGCGACTCACCCCTCCCCCCCCCCCCCACCACCAAAAAAAATTGATTAGACGTTTATAGTTTAGTGTGCTAGATCAAACAAATGTAAAATTGGACATGTAATTGCTACATCCGGATTCACCTCACAGCGGTCGTCTCTATCCCTCGATTTATTAAAAAAAAAAATAACTAAAATAAGAAGTTAACAGAGCATAACGATTGCACAGACCGTGACACTCGAGGCTCATAAGCAATAACACACCCCGTTGATACCCAGGTTTATCACATGTGGGGTGTCTTGACCGAAGCATTGAATTAGTTGATAGATTCATGACGGAAATACAGAAATATGATCGGTGATTTCAAGTGATTTGAGTTAGTAGATTGCGAGATCGGAGTTACTAGTGAGAAAGAGAATAAAATAGTGAAGATCAAACAAGTCTAATTGCTTGTCACGAAATCATTTACGACACGGGGCAAAATTACTGAATGCTAATTGGCAGAGATAGAGGGCATTTTTTCTTAGTCAAGAGGGCACTTCAAGAAGGCACCATTACTAGATGTTGACTGAGCCTTTTTGCTATTTGCGGTAACGATTTAATGCCTGCAATGGAACTGAATGAAGCCGTATAATGTTGTAAACTGTATTTTGAAAATAAAATGTTAATTGAATCTATAGGTCAGTTACGTTTGTTTTGACGTTTGTGGCGGCATTGAAGGGCTTCATCGCGCGGACATTGCGCACGAATGCAATTCCCTCAAAAATTCAGCCCTTTATGTGATAAATAAGTCATCGCAAATGCCCTCAGGCAATTCAGGATTAATTTCACTTGTATTTTCAAAGTTTTCTTAAAATTGCCAATTTTGGGAAAACTTCGAAAATACAAGTGAAATCCTGAATTGTCCTGGGGCCTATGCGATTACTTAGACTAATCACGACTTTAACGGAAAATCGAAAACAGGAAAAATTAAATTCTTAACCGTCTTCTTTCAGCCTTTTTGTTTACTTAAACCAGAATATTTGCATAAGCTGCGAATAAGAGAATATTACCTCCTCCCCCCCACAGGGTTTTGGGCCGGGGAGGGGGGGTAGGAAAGAAAGGGGGGCTGTAGGGTTTTAGTATAACTGGAAAAGGAGGTTCATTTTTGTTGTGTGCTGATGCCGTTAACTTGATGCTTTATCTCCTAATTTTTCCAGGAGTCATGCAGGCGAAATTTCCAGTCAATACCAATAGTTCATTTTACAGTTGTGTGCTTCGTTGCCAAGCCTTTGAATAGGGGTGAGGCTAAGGTTGACCTTGTTATGATACAAACCTTGCTGCTTTTCAAATGTAAATTACTATGTTATCATGCTAACAAGATACTGGTCTCTATCACAACAAGGTCACCTTCCGCCTCACTCCAAATCAAAGGCTTGGCAATTAAGTACACAACTGTAAAATGAACTATTGGATAATTTACCTTAGGAGTTCTTTTTTTTCTTATGGTATATTTCAAATCTCGGTTGCTATTCTTGAGATGTGCCTATTACTGAATGGTTGGTTGGGTCGGGAAATAAGCGGGATAGGCAATACTTTGGAGCCGGTTAAAAATAAATAAATTTTTCAGAAAGTTCACGGAAAATTCGATACAGCGCATCTGCATTTAGGCTCATCTTATAAAACGTTGACAACAGTAGAAAAGATCACTGAAACTTTATCTCTTTGTGTCGGCATCTGGTATTTCAACGCATCAGTTTTATGACTTCGTTTCTAATTAATACCATGCGCACTCCTTGCGTCAAAACACGCAAAGGGCTGTGTTTCTAATTCATGTTTACCAACAGATGTTTTTCTTTTTTTGTCAGCTATGGATTAATGTAAACTGTTAGTCCGAACGAAATATTTTCCAAACTGGTACATTGTGCAAACAGAAAACACTGATAAGTAAAAGACGACTATAAAGATGTTAACCGTTTGAATTCTTGCCTCCCGACTAAAAATGTTAGTTAACTTCTCACAGTCTACAAATGAACTTTAACACGATTGTTTCTCTTCTTTTGTGTCCTTATCCTAATTTCTAGCTCTACGTAGTTCTATTCACGCATTCAACAGACGGAGAAAAAATGGAATGAACAAAGACTACCTAAACGTTTAGCCAATTCTGTCCTCACCGTACAAGCTAAATGCAACTCTTATCGTCGTTAAAGAACCGTTCTTTGCCAAGCCCTCGCTTATATCGTTCATCCAGTGTCCCTTTTCACCCGCGTGATTGTTAACTGTGAGACTGAATGTAGTCAATGATGTGCTTTTCGCCAACCCTCTACCCACACCACTGGTCCAGTTTCCCATCGCGTCAACGTAGTTGTTAACTGTGAGACTGAATGTAGTCAATGATGTGCTTTCCGCCAAGCCATCACCCACACCGCTGGCCCAGTTTCCCATCAAGTCAACGTGATTGTAAACTGTGAGACTGAATGTAGTTAATGATCTGCTGTTCGCCAAGCCATTGCCCACACCTCTGGCCCAGTTTCCCATCGCGTCAACGTACTCGTTAACTGTGAGACTGAACGTAGTCAATGATGTGCTTTTCGCCAAGCCATTACTCACACCACTGGTCCAGTTTCCCATATCATCATCGTAATTGTTAACTGTGAGACTGAATGTAGTCAATGATGTGCTTTTCGCCAAGCCACCACCCACACTGCTGGCCCAGTTTCCCACCACGTCAACGCGATTGTAAACTGTGAGACTGAATGTAGTCAATGATGTGCTTTTCGCCAAGCCATTACCCACACCACTGAGCCAGAATCCCATCACGTCAAGGTGATTGTAAACTGTGAGACTGAATGTAGTCAATGATGTGCTTTTCGCCAAGCCATTACCCACACCACTGGTCCAGTTTCCCCTCACGCTAACGTGATTGTTAACTGTGAGACTGAATGTAGTCAATGATCTGCTTTTCGCCAAGCCATCGCCCACACCCCTGACCCAGTTTCCCATCAAGTCAACGTGATTGTTAACTGTGAGACTGAATGTAGTCAATGATGTGCTTTTCGCCAAGCCATCACCCACACCGCTGGCCCAGTTTCCCATCGCGTCAACGTGATTGTCAACTGTGAGACTGAATGTAGTCAATGATGTGCTTTTCGCCAAGCCACCACCCACACTGGTGGCCCAGTTTCCCACCACGTCAACGCGATTGTAAACTGTGAGACTGAATGTAGTCAATGATGTGCTTTTCGCCAAGCCATTACCCACACCACTGAGCCAGAATCCCATCACGTCAAGGTGATTGTAAACTGTGAGACTGAATGTAGTCAATGATGTGCTTTTCGCCAAGCCATTACCCACACCACTGGTCCAGTTTCCCCTCACGCTAACGTGATTGTTAACTGTGAGACTGAATGTAGTCAATGATCTGCTTTTCGCCAAGCCATCGCCCACACCCCTGACCCAGTTTCCCATCAAGTCAACGTGATTGTTAACTGTGAGACTGAATGTAGTCAATGATGTGCTTTTCGCCAAGCCATCACCCACACCGCTGGCCCAGTTTCCCATCAAGTCAACGTGATTGTTAACTGTGAGACTGAATGTAGTCAATGATCTGCTTTTCGCCAAGCCATCACCCACACCGCTGGCCCAGTTTCCCATCAAGTCAACGTGATTGTTAACTGTGAGACTGAATGTAGTCAATGATCTGCTTTTCGCCAAGCCATCACCCACACCGCTGGCCCAGTTTCCCATCAAGTCAACGTGATTGTGAACTGTGAGACTGAATGTAGTCAATGATGTGCTTTTCGTCAAGCCATCACCCACACCGCTGGCCCAGTTTCCCATCAAGTCAACGCGATTGTTAACTGTGAGACTGAATGTAGTTAATGATCTGCTGTTCGCCAAGCCATTACCTACACTGCTGGCCCAGTATTTCCACGTAACAGCGAGATCGTTAACTATGAGATTGAACGTGGTTGATGATGCAGAGCTTAATAGCTTAATAACTTCAAGGAGTGTGGCAGTCTTCCCGTCAACTAAAAACGCGGCCGACGCTGGCGAAAATTTAGCGAGTGTATCACAACCACTTAAAAAGTGATCCTCACCAGGACCATTCAAGTGCACTGAGACAGAATGTTTTTGACCCTCTTGAACTAATCTTTCAAGAGCAGTTCCCTTATAGCTTCTGATTTCACCACTAAGGTTAATAATGCTGTGTGAGGACAATGAATTGTTAGCCAGAAAATAGTCTACCAGACGATCCACAACTTCATTGCTTAGTTCACCTCGGACATTCAACTGCAAACCAGATAGTGGCGAACTTCTCATGAAAAAATCTTCAAGGGCTTCCAAGCTTATAACGCTCAGTTTACCACAGACGTTCACGGTTAACGACTTCTCTGATGGGGCATCACCTTGAATCGGAAAAAGAAGCAAACTCTCTTCATGTTTAATTTTCTCGCATACATTTGGATGAATAACAAGAGACTTCCATGATTTCTTGGCTGCCAGTATGGTAACAACAGCTGCCACCCACGCTTCTGGGATATCTCCGTAAGCCTGTAACTCTAAAGAGTGCAAAGTTTTATTTCGCAGAACACCTTTCTGCAGTGCTGCGATTCCAGGGTTGCTAACTCTTCCATAAACAACAAAACTAAGAGACTCAACTGCGGTTTCTTCTGCAAGTCCTTCACTAACAGTCGACATTAGACAGTCACCCTGATCCCCATGAACAATGAAGGCGAGAGAAATTAGCGATGATTTAAATAACGCTTTCACGGCTTGTGCAGCAGTGTTGTTCAAAAAACCAAAGACTTCAAGCGAAAGACACTCCAATTGCGAGAGAGTCGATAGCAAGGTGCTAAAATGACTGGCGCACCTCTCAGAACTCACGTCAATCAGTTTTAGCGTGGCTGTTCTTAGTGACGTGCTTGACGAAAAACTCTCAACGAAAAGATCTGCAACATCAGTGGGCATTTCCTCGATATTACCAATGACAAGCTCTGTGAGAGTTTGACTGCTTTCGAGAATTCGATGGAGATCGTTCACATTGTCTTTACTGAAAAACTGCACGTCCGGCAGGCTCAGTTTAGTAAGCTGTACTGATGCCACATCACCTTCGAGTACGGCGCCTTCGTGCGCATATCGTATAAGTTTAAGCCAAGACTGCTTTGAATAATCCAACTTCAAAACGTTTGGTAATGGAATACGAAAGCAGGCAACTTTGCCTAAATCGTCTGCAGCACCACTCTCTTTTAAAAGCTCAAGAAAGAACGCACACTCTTGGTTCGAGTAGCACCATTTGAAGTCTTCTCTTAAAATCGTTACAATCTCTTTGAAAAACACCCGTCCTTCCATGCCTAATATGCCTGCTAAAAAGAAAAATACTTGTCTGTATCTACCTAACATACTTTCCTTGCGGAAAACAGAATGATCAGTAAGGTTAAGTTGTCTGCTTGACAACTGGTTCGCTAGGTAAAAGGCAGCTAAAAACTCTTGAAATGTTTTGTGAAGAAAATGACACTGATGTCTTGGTTCCTGACTTGGCCTTGAACTGGCTTCCATGAAAACAAGGCCCAATTTGATAGCTGGAAATCTTCCCACGTGGGTCCTCGAATGTTCTAACTTGTCCAGTTCCTCTTCCGAAAACGAACGGCGGTCTTCTTGAAGACAATTCCACGCTAACTCCCCTAGCACAAGCAGGGACTCTTTAAATTGATTCTCTAGGGCTTTGTCGGCATTCCGATGAACGTTCAAGCCATTTCGGGAGCAATATCGCCTCAACAAGCATCGAAAAATAATCTGATAAAGCTTAGTGCGATTAGATGGTAGTTCCCCTTCAAAGTCTTCAAAGACAACGCACAAGAGAAGTAGATTCAACGGATTGCTCCTTAGCACACTTAGGTGAGTATTTGTTTGAACAGCTTCTATGAGCCTCTCGCCTTTTGACAAATTTTGTGGATCAACGCTTTTAAAATGCTTTCTGACGTAATCTCTAGCGTCCTTTGAGGTGAACCCTTTAATCTGCAAAAGTGTATCAAAGTCATAGCGCCGCCGGACATCGATTCCTTTTTCTTCGCGTGAGGTGGCCAAAATAAAACAGCGCGAGAAAACTTTTCTTCTAAAGAGCCTATCTACGACATTTTCTGATGCTTCTGGTAACTCATCAAGACCATCCAGAATTAAAAGAATCTTGTCCTGATTCTTGCCATCTCTAATGTAATCCAAAAATTCTTCCTTATTGTTAATGTCATCATTCAGAAGTTGCTCATCGATGGCTTGGACTATGTCTTTAGTATCTTCGTGAATATCACAGCATTTCAGAAGAAACAACAACTGAAACATGGGGAAGTGAAACTCTACTGGTACTAACTTTTTGGCCCAATCACTTGCAATTTTAAGGCAAAACGTAGTCTTCCCAATCCCAGGGTTTCCTTCTACAAGTACCATTCTGGCGCCCTTTTCACCCTTCCTGGCAGGCTTGAAAATTTCATACATATGAACCTCCTTCTCTGTTAGCTGAAAGTACGCCTTCTTTCTCCATTTCATTTGCAACCTTGTGTAGACTTCATCAATAGGTAGTTGGATGTCGCTATCCCACAGCAGTGGTTTTACATTGGAGCGTCTGATGTATTCACCTTCAAGGTGTTCCACAATTAGACAATGATCGGAACCTGCAAGTAAACAACATACTTCGTTCTTGAACGCACATGTCTTTGAATAAACATTGTGTTAATCACTGAGATTAAAAAGGCAAGAACAGCGAATGACCCTTCAAAGATAACAGATGGCTTGTTATGTGAAGGCTTCATGCAGCTGTTCTTTAATAGCAAAAAAATAAGGTGGAAAGTTTTGAAAAAGCGCTGGATTTCTAACCAATGGCGTTGTAAGACTTAAAATGAAATTTACCTTTACGGCGCTTCACAGATTGAGTGGCAACAGAGGACGAACGTCGTTTAACCTTTCCATTTAAAGCTTGCCTGGACTTGTTTACCGCGGCATCTGGTAAAAAAAAGTTTAATCACCAAGATTAAAATGGCAAGAGCAGAGAAAGACTCCTTCAAAGATAACAGAAGGCTTGTTATATGCAGGTTTCATGCAGCTGTTCTTTAATGGCAAAAAAAAAAAATGGTGGAGAGTTTTGAAAAAGCGCTGGATTTCCAGCCAATGGCGTTGTAGGACTTATAATGAAATTTACCTTTACGGCGCTTCACAGATTGAGTGGCAACAGAGGACGAACGTCGTTTAACCTTTTCCTTTGAAGCTTGCCTGGACTTGTTTACCGCGGCATCTGGTAAAAAAAGTTTAATAACCAAGATTAAAATGGCAAAAGCAGCGAATGACTCCTTGTTACATGCAGGCTTTATGAAGTTGTTCTTTAATGGCAAAAAAGAAAAGGGTGGAAAGTTTTTAAAAAGCGCTGGATTTCTAACCAATGGCGTTGTAGGACTTAGGATGAGATTTACCTTTAAGGCGCTTCTCAGATTGAGTGGCAACGGAGGACGAACGTCGTTTAACCTTTTCATTTGAAGCTCGCCTAGACTTGTTTACCACGGCATCTGGTAAAAAAAAAGTTTTATCACCAGGATTTAAATGGAAAGAGCAGCGAATGACTCCTTCAAAGATAACAGAAGGCTTGTTATGTGCAGGCTTCATGAAGCTGTTCTTTAATTGCAAAAAAAGAAAGGGTGGAAAGTTTTGAAAAAGCGCTGGATTTCCAACCAATGGCGTTGTAAGACTTAAGATGAAATTTACCTTTACGGCGCTTCACAGATTGAGTGGCAATGGAAGACGAACTTTGTTTAACCTCTTTATTTGAAGCTTGCCTGGATTTGTTTCCTGCGGCATCGGGTAAAAAAAAGTTTAATCACCGAGATTAAAATGGCAAGAGCAGCGAATGGCTCTTTCAAAGATAACAGGAGGCTTGTTCATATAGCTGTTCTTTAATAGCAAAAAAAAAAAGAAAAAAAGGGGTGAAAGGTTTTAAAAAGCGCTGGATTGTAGGACTTACGATGAAATTTACCTCTAGGGCGCTTCACAGACTGAGTTACGACAGAGGACGAACTTCGTGTAACCTTTTCATTTGAAACTTGCCTGGACTTCTTTACTACGGCATCTGGTAAAAAGAGTTAACTTAATAATTTAACCGCACTTAAAACTCTACAGTTAAAAAAACATAGTTAATTACCATTACCTACAGTATTAGCAATCGAGTAACATTATTTTCTGCTTGTCTTCTGAGGAAGTTGGTTCATCATCTCTTAATGTCACTCAATGACAAATTATTTCATTGACATTACACACTTTTCTGATTACTCACAATGTGGTGATGAATTATGAAATGAATGGAATACCAACAACTTGCCTCACTATATAATTTGCATGCACCAGCCTGCAGAGGTTTATTTACATCACAGATAAATCAAAACTGTCAGCTCTGCAGGCTTTTATGAAATGGTAATTCGTAGAGACATGTGCGGCCTGTAGCTGTATAGGACTAAAATAGAATGCACTCAGTTATAACATTTAAAATATCTTGTTTGCAAAATTCACGGATAGGCCAATTTTTAAATGTGTTATGTTCTAAGCCTTACCTTGCAAGGGCTGAAGGCTGACATAGTGTACTTCATGGACATGTCCCAGTACAAGATGCTTGCTTTGGTCAAATGGACAATCTGGGTTGATAATTACCTCACTCTGGCCTGGAAGACTACTAATCACATGAATGGCTATTTGATAACAGTTTGCTGCAGCCCAGAGAATCACATGATCACCCCAAGTGCCATCTTGTTCCATGTCTCTTAAGTAACCATTCCATGTTGCATGTCTATCAACAAAGTGAAATAGATCTGTTCCATCCACCTTTAAGAGAAAGTCCAACAAGATAACATGTAATATTAATAGCAAAAGAGCAATGAGTCTAGTAATGACTCAATATTGTAATATTTTCATATAATAAATATTAACTTCAAAAGTGTTCAAAGACAAATACAAGACTCTTAAGTTGCTAGGCTCAGTAGTCCTTAATAGTACTCCCTGTGTGTAATGTTTGATAGAGTAATTTTTACAACTAACATATCCAATCTTTAAAATAATAACAAAAAAGGATCAATTAAAACGAATGACTATAAACAAGTTCACTTGTCAGCATTATAATTCCCACAGTTGTTCTATAATAAGTTAAAACAAGAAAAACAATAAAGACATTGTAGTAAATACAAACTTTACGACAAGTTGTCCTTTTTAATTGTATTAACTTCAACTTCATGTATCAAATACACTAATTTTTTTTCCTGCTAAAAGCCTTGAAAATGTTCTAATAATAATTCCTAACATTTCATTTGAATATGGAACAGAGGATACATTTGTAGCATCAATCTGTTCTAGAGATTACATGTACTTTACCAAATACTCACCTGTTTTGGGTGCTCTCTTAGATACTGAACTAAGGAACGCCTTAATTCAAAATGACAGATCCTTTCTCCTCTGACAATCTCCAGTTGCTCTGACAAGGCATAGAACATACAATTTCCTGACCCTGGATTGTCAGAAATTCTATAGCCCTTTTCTGAAGCAATCTTCTTTAAGTCTGAGAGTCTGTCTGTGTTGCTGCTGATCTTACATCTACTGGCATTCTGTTGCCACTGTTGAAGATTACGGATGACTTGTTCACTCCAACCTAAAAGACAAACAACTTAATGATCATTACTTTATTTTTATACATGTAAATAGCAGGTTTCTGCAAAAATCATTGCATATGACTTAAGACAAAAAAAAAAACAGAAAGAACTATGTGGATCAAGGATTGAGTATTTTGGGAGCACAGGGAGCAACAGTTCTCAGGGCTTAAGATATTTTTCAAGAATTTGTTGCAAAATGATGGTTTGACAATTAACAAAGGTATACTGCAAGTGAGGTCAACTACAAGAGGATTTTAATAAAGGGGGTAAGTTTCAAAAGAAACTGTGGTGCTGCCTCATTGGGAGAGTATAACAGGGTAATTAAGTATCATCAACTGAGTTGATAACGTAAAATGGCCACCATACCATGAAGAGTTTTAAAGCTGATGTTTCAATGAAGGGCTAGCACTGGAAACATCAGCTTTAAATGTCAGTGGCTATTCTTACATTATCAACTTAGTTGATCCTACTAAATTACCCCACAAGGATTTGCCTGTTTTAAGAATCATTCACTCCAAAAAATTGGCATGGAACTCTGACTCTGTTATTTGCATCCTTCATTTTTTTTTCAAATCTAAGTTAATCTAAAAAGACACCAATCAAGTTGACCATGATTGTCCAACTTTCAACAGAACCTGCTCTGAGTAAAATAACTACTGAAAGACTTTCTCATGTAAATGCTCTTTACCAAGTACATATTTCAGAACTCTGCAACACTGTTCCTAATCTTGTAGGTATGATTATTACATAACTATTAAGGTTACTTTTCCTGAGTATTTACTACATCCAAATTATACAAAAAAATCTGACTGCCAAGTCACTCAGGTCACTGCTGACATCTGTACAATTAACTCCACAAGTTTGTGGTTCCTACCCAACTTATGCAGTTTTGCACCAGAGTACATAGTGCCTAGCTTACTGTTAACCTTTCACCATCATTAAAAACCTTTCACTGAAAATTAAATCCTTTCTTGAGCTATTTTCTGCCACTCATGCATCCCTGTCATCATGCTCCTGTTTAAATGAGCACAATAAGCTATCTACAAAGAGGCAGTTGCCTACCTTCCTGTTGAACAGCTATTGTGGTTGAGGATTCATTTTCTTCAGATGCTGCCAATGGTTGCCGAGTGACAGGATCAACTACAAGTATGCACAAAAATAATAACACATTATAAATTTCAAATGAGGTACATGTATATGTAGTTTAAGACTGTATACTTACAGGTTTGAAAAACCAAAGCATGCTACATCCAAATTATACAAAAATATCTGATCCTTATCTACTTTTAGGTAATAATTGTTTAATAGTAAGTTGAGGAGGAAACTGTATTTCCCCAATCATAGAAGAATATGTACATGTACATGTACATATACACAATGAGTATGTCAAAAACTTCTCAACCCTGATTTTGGTGAACAAATTGGATTACAAAGTTAAAATGCATACAATACAATAGGAATTATATATCTTTTTTAAACTGACCCTATTTTATTTAAAGATATACAATTTGAATTGTATTGTATGTATTTTAATTTTGTAATCCAATTTATTCACTGAAAAGCCCCAGATGAGGATGTGCTCAATAAATGTATGTTTGTATTTGGTAATGCTTATTCATATTTCCTACAGCTTTTACATGCAGATGATAAATGTACATAATCACACAAACAAGAGCACTTCTAAGGAAATGAACTGAAGTACACATGAACACCTTGCTGTTGTAGCTACATTAATTGCATCAAGATAGAAAAAAAACTATCCCAAAGAAGATATATGTAACATAGCTCTCACCAGATACAAGATTCACCATTTTCTCAACAAGACTTTCACACTGTCTCTGCCAGCTGTAGTTTGCTGCATACTCTTCTTGAAGCAGAGTGGCTTCTTTAAGTCGCCCCATCCTTTTTTTCTGACGGATGACTCTGATGGCACTGGCCCATTTTTTAGGATCCTCTGAATGAATTACACATGGGGAACCACCAGGAACTTTCTCCAATGCTTGTCCAAGTCCAGAGTTGCCACTTACAAGGACAGGCAGACCAGCAGATAGGGCTTCCAGCCCAGTCAAACCAAATCCTTCAGTTCTTGAAGGCATGATTGCCAGATCAGCCTCACAGAATAAATTGCCTAGCTGTTCTCGATCTTCTTTGAAGCAGCGAACAGTTAGTTGACTACGAGGAATGCCATAGTGAAGCAACTTGCTTACCACTTCTTTCTCTTTTCCTTCAGGTGCGCCAACAAACTTTAGCTGGTATGACTCGTCTTTCAATTGGGCAATTGCTTCCATTGCGATATCATATCCTTTCAGCTCAAAATCTTCATGGTCACCACGCCCAAAAACTAAAACACAAAAGTTCTCCCTTTCTTCTGAGGCCTGTTCAATGTTACTGAACTCAGTAAAAATACTTGGAGTGAGGTTGAATACATGCTGATCTTTTTTGCAGAAGCGAAGGTAGCGAGAGTAGGCATTTGCCAGCTTTGGTCCAATTGCAACCACTTCATCAGCTAACTCACAAAGTCGTACTTCTGCACGATGTTTCTTCTCACCTCTGGAAATGGCTTCCTCATAACTTTTGAACATTCCAAGTTCTTCTGGAGCTGTGTGAACAACCTGGATCCACTTGCAAGGTTGCTGCTTTTGAATGTGTGGTATCTGTCGACCCAGATGTACTCCATGCCCTATGACACAGTGCGGATAATGGCCATTAGGTAAAGAAACCAACCAATCAATTGGCTGATCAAAACCAGGCGATTCTTGGGCTTCAATCAGCTGAACATTATGGCTACTGGCAGCTCTCCTGTCCTCATCACTACAACTTGGAAGATACACACTGACATCAACATTGGGATGTTTTGCTAACTGAATTGCCAGCTCCCTGTTAATAGTTGACAAGCCTCCTTTAGATGAGCTCCATTCACTACCTAACAGAGTAACTCTTAGCTTTTCACTTTCCATTAAACTTGGGCTTTCCTGTGATGTAGAGGCTACACCAAGAACGGATGATTCCTGAAATAAAGTTTTATAAGTGTAAATAAAGACAAATCACAAGCAATGAAGGATACCGTGTAATGATATTTTCAATTCAACAGGATTGTCAAAAGACCAGACCATTTGGCACTGGCGTCTTTGTGAAATGTGATCAAAGACAGAAAATAATATTTCTCCCTTTTAGATGAGTTACATGGATTGAGTTACATCAGACTCTTCCCACACAAATGGTGTTCACTTAAACACCAATGCTTTCCTTATCAAATTTTATAGATAATTTATTGCTTGTGCTCAGTTAACTATTGAAGGAGTGTATAGAAAGGGCTTTGCAAGCTTGATTCTTTTTGAAGTAACCACTTAGCAAACTAAAATTGTAAAATGAAGAAGGACGCTTTTTTCCCCTGGGTCATGAACATAGGACAACAGAAATATTTTAAGTTCCCCTGAAGAATCAAAGCTCAGACCTTCTGATTCTACATTCTGATCATCTACCACTGAACCACTAAGACTCTACGGTAGGTTAGAACACTTTTCAGTTCATACATGACATACATCCTGTATACTGAACATAGCATCAGCACCACGTTATTGTGTAAAATTGTTTATCTCACCTAAACTTCAGACCATAAAAATAAACAAATGAAAATACTACTAACAGCTTTCTATGTGAACACTTAATTGGCCAATTGTGCTTCAGATTTAGATGTCAACATTTTTACTAATTACCTTGGCAACAAAGACAGTTGCAGAAAGACAGTTGCAAGTTGCAGATTCAAATTTGTTGAACATTAAGGAGCTCATAATAGCTGTAAATTATTCACTATGAATAAACAAAGTTCAAAATCTTCGGAACACTTTCAAATTTCTGGATCATGTCTTGTGAATGTGAGTGCTAGGAAAATGCAGGTTTTTGTCTCTTTATAGCATTAATTTTCATTGTCCTTTGATGATGGTACATTAAATCATTTTGCATCAGGCAAATTTTTCTATGATGGTGGACTTTAGAAATTTGTTCATCATCAAAAAAAAAAATTAACTCATAGGTACTGATCTTTTGTGTAGTTATTATTTTTCCAGGATTACTGTAAATAAAGAAGAACTCCCAAGAGAGCTGTCTCGTCAGCTTTTATTCTCACTCTTGCCAAAGACAGGTGAGATAAATCCTTCCTTTTTGAACTCCAAAGAGTCTACCCCTAAAGCCAAAGAGTCATAGCAACTCATACTACTCTAGCATGTCCAGCATATCTCTTCTGCACAATCACACCATCAAATAGTGCAGAAACTGGCCATGCATACTCATTCCAAACAACTAGTCAAGGTGCCTGCTTACCTTAAGGACTATGAACTTTAGGTCACCACTCAAACTATGGACAGTGGTGTTTATATTTTTTAATTGAGCATTAAAAACATTCCATGTCAAAACAGGTTCAGGTTTTTCTTACAAAAAAAAAAAGGGAAAAAGAGGTAGATGTCATGTATGCTCTATATGATGCTATGCGTGACATAATGTTATATTCGAGAGGGATGATGGGTTATTAAAACACAAGGTTCATGTCCTTTGAAGGTAGTACATAACTCTTGCAAGTACTTGCTTTGGTAGCTAATTGCAGTGCTTGTTGCCAAATACAATGCAGGAATACTGAAACTTAACACGTCTGTGGGTAGAACTCAGTGCAATCGCTTACAGCATGACCTAGTCCATTTGATAAAGTGCTTATTCAATCATCTGTGTGTAAAGCATGCCTACCTCTAGTAGCCTAGACATCACAGGAAGCCTTTGCAGTACCTTTAATTTTGAGCCCTTAAACTCAAACACAACCGTAATCTGCTGAAAAAAGCAAACGAAAAAAATACATGTAAGAGACCTTCTAAGTAGCATGCATTGTGTGTACAGGTAAAATGCAAGTACTGCACACTCGATTTGCAATACGGCGTTCTGATAAACTGTATGGAAGGTACGCACAAGTCAGCTGGAAGCTAGTAGTCATGGTTATTACGTCAAAATTTGCTGTAGCTCTGGAGTTCGAAGACTAATCCATCGGCCTTATTCAGGATCTATCAACAAATATAATGGAAAACACAAGCAAACCATGCGGAGTATCAAACTGTAGCTACTACGGGTAAATGATTCTTGAATTCCTTCCTTCCTTTATGATCGTCAAATTCCTCTCTAATTCAAAGCGTATTTCAAAATAAATCGGCATCACGAAAAAACTGATTACGATTTATGTTGCTACCTTTGATTAAGACATCGGAAACGTATAATAATCAGTGTCGTAACTACATCATAACTTCATTTCAGTAAGCACGCTACATTCCGCAATACAGCTTACCTTCGATTTGAAAAGATGAAAAGGACATTCCGGTCACAAATGGAACAGCCGTAATGAACATAAGAAGACTACAAATGGTTGTACTTGGAAAACACTGTTTATCCCATTATTGAGCAGAGATTTGATATATGACGAAGGAGTCGAGCTCTACATGGCGGAGTTGAAATATAAGTGCAATGCAATTTAGGTGGGGGGGGGGGGGGGGGGGCGCCCCTATTTCCAAATATGGAAGTTGTAAATGAGTTCAATGCAGTGTAGGCTACGGTAGCTATGGTAATTCTGTCACGCTACACCTGTGATAGAAATTCACTGACACAAAAGTTCTGCTTACAGGCGCACAAATCCTCGTCTGCGACCAAATCACTTTCCAGGAGACATCAGATTTTATGATTTCAGCTTTGCAATGTGTTCATAATGAGTGGAAAGGACAAGTTTCGGCATAATCATGAGCACAGACAATTTGACCACGGAGATTCCATCGTCGTCTCGAACGCCTTTGGGTTCTGTAACCATGGAAGACAGCAGCCATGGTTTCAATGAAAGTAGGTCTGTCATGACCAAAGACAACCTTAAATTACTTGCTTTAAGCACTGCTGACAACTTTTGTAAAAATCAAGGAAGAGAAAGTGAGTATGCAGCATCTTTGGCCGACGAATGTGAAGAAAACTTGGAACAGACAAGAAGTATGGTACGGGCTCGAACAAACCACGTTCGCAAGCAAACAGTAAACAATTCTATCAAGAAGAAACCTCAAAAGAAACGCCGTGTAACGGCCAATTTAGCTGCAACTAAGTACGATGTTGGTAAGTCAAAATTACAACTTATTTTGGGCTTTAGGTAGTTGTACATGGTCATACTTCCACGAGGAAGATTGGTTACATTTGTTCTTCTTGTACGTGGAAGATTACCAAAGTTACAAGTGTAAGATATGTTTGTGCAGTTTTATCGTATCGTTACACATATATTTTGAGGTTTAAAGAACGACAAGTAAATAACTTAATTTTCGTGCTTCGTTTCGCTCTCGTTAATTGTTGGAACTAACAAAGGTAACGTTGATCTTTTGATGCAAAATAATCGTCATCATTGTTTCTTTGAATCTGTGGTTTAAAAATTATCGACATGGTTTCAAAAGAGCTTAATTACTTCTTTGTCCCTAGACTGTGATGCGCGCTCAAGAAGTACTTTCATCACTTAAATTTATCAGACGCACATTTCTTCAACCAAGACTAATAAAAAATTTTTAACACTTAAAAATATTAAGCATTATGTTGCCAATTATGCATGTTTACATTGTAGTCACGCGTCCACAGACTTAATGTTGATAATTAACACTTTTGGTGTATGCTGTAACCATCCACAATGGACCGTTGAAGAGTCGACTTATTTATTACTAAGGCAATAAAAATAAGCTTGCAGACACAAACTAGCCTAAAGGATCACAAACTTATTGGCTTCATTTGATTTAGATCTGTATGCACGTGCATTTAGAAAAATTCATTTTTTATTTGTTAAAATAAATGTATTCTTTTCTTCACATGTTTGTGCACATGTACGTGTATGTGTTAATGTAATCTCTCTTAATTGAGCTCCCCCCCCTCTCCCTCCAATCCTAGGTCTTGAACGCCCTTCTCGGTAAAGTTCCCTTCAGAGAGGGACAATATTACAACAGCAAAATCTTTTAAAGAGCACTTTTCCAATCAGTGTAATCACAACCAAAGTAATTCCAATAGCTAGTCATAAAAAAAAGAACATATCACTTAGGAACACCAAGAACTGACAACACAACAAGAAGATGGTGACTAAAGCCCAACAAAATGCAGTTGATTTATATCCTATTCACACTAGTAAAACATGTTAAGTTAAACAAGAGGTTTATAATCGAATAAAAATCAGATACAGGGAACTGAAAAACTTAATTTTCTATGGGATCCATCTAATCACCAACTTTTAATTTCAATGCACTAAATTTTAAGTTAACTAACATCTGTTTAAGCAGCTTCTATGAAGAAAAGAATTTAAACTCTGTTTTAAAAAAAACACCCATGAAAAAGCTTTTAAGCATTATTGGAATGACATTTAATGGGATATTAGTTGGGACTGAATTAGTTTTACTTCTGATTGGGGGAGAGGATGATGCAAATTTTCTGAAAAAGTAGTTGAGTGAATCAAAAGCAAAGTGAGATCATAACTCATATGAGTATGGATTCAGCCTCTGATACTTTTCAAGGAATTACTGTATATCTGAAATTTGGAATTATCTCATAACAATGTTTTTTCATTGCAAAAATTCTCCCTTGTAGTTAGAAAAGTTTGTCTTCAGTGTGGAATGTATATTGCAAAGGATGATGACTCAAACAGGTGAGTTAGCAGTGATAGAAAAAACTTTATACATGTAAATAATTTTGCTGACAAAGTAACTTGATGGAGGATGTAGTGTTACAAGTGCAAATAAAATGTCGGTCACTGATTATTTTTTTTTGCACCCAGCATGCTAAATATTACATCTGCAATTACCGTATTTACCCGCAGATAGGCCGCACCCGCGTATTGGCTGCACCCCAAACTTTCAATGGTTTTCATGGGAAAAAAAAAATTGTTGAGGTCGAGTACCGGGTAGTTGTATGTGTTGTAAGTTAGGAACAATTTAAAGCGAACATTAAAACGCCAATTTACTGTACTACCGTGAGTTCTAGTGCATATTAATAATGAGGTGTCAAAACGCTTGTACCCGCGTATAAGCCGCAACCCCAATTTCGGTCCCATTTTTCCGGGAAAAAAGTGCGGCCTATCCGCGGGTAAATACGGTATGTGGAGTTGTGGTATTTCACATTTTGTTGTCATTTTCCACAAGGGTAGGGCATCTTGACTGCAAACTGCCTATTTGTGTAAACTTTATGGGAAAATTCATTTGGTTTTGTCTTACCATATCCCCCAGCTACACAAGGAATAGATGCTGCCACCTGGTAGCTAAATAATACCATGCTGTGTTTGTACATTTTCATTTCTTTTCAACCCTGTAGCTCCTAAATGAACCTCCTAGCTAGATCCTGACTGCATCCTGTTCCTGTTCATTAGGTTTCCAATTCTTACACTATTTTGCTATATATACATTTTAAAGACAAACACTTCCTAATTTTATTTGCCTCTTTATCAGAGACTTGAAGGTTTATGAATAAATAACTACACATCTATCTAAAAAGCCATAGTTTTCAATCAATTTGATAAATATGATTTTTCTCTCTTCAACAATGACTTTCTCTACATACAGTTTCCTCATTTGGAGTGATTCATCAGTGCCAGTTAAAAAAATTATAGAACTAAAATCATTTCAGGTATGATGAATTTTTGTTACTGATTAAGTTGTCTGAGTAGACCATATAAGATGTGATATTGTGGGAATCTAGACAAATCAGTGTGCAGGATACCTTCATGCAAAGAAATAAACACTCACAATTAGCCTGTATCTTATACATATACATGTTCACAAATTTATTCAATACTTCTTTTATAATAATGAAGGATTTAATTCTTACTGTTTTCAAAACAGTAAGAATTAAATCCTTCATTATTATAAAAGAAGTATTGAATAAAGTTGTGAACATGTATATGTATAAGATACAGGCTATGTGAGTGTTTATTTCTTTGCAGTCTCCTCTCTAAAGAAAATCAACCATTTTCCTGAAGTATGGGTGAGATTTGTAGGAAGGATTAACCTAGCTTGGAATATGGCAAAGTAAGTGTTTAATCAGTTTGTTTTGGTGTCAAATTTTCATGTAAATTACATAATGTATAACAATATTAAATACATTTAAAACTTGTAGATTGAAATGGAAGTTAATTACTGGTGAATACACATGCTGTAATTATGATTTGCAATGTTTTAAATGTATTTTCTGTATCTCATGAGATCTCAATATTTATACATGTATTTTATCTCTCTTCCATTGAGAGCAAGTATAGATAGTTGATTGGAGGTGTATTATTATTTGTAGGAGAAGTTACTGGAAATTACTGGAAGTTACAGCACATTATTCACTTTTTAATAAAAAAGTTAAATAGCGTAGGCCATCATCATAGGGTGGGGGAATTCTGCATAGTTTGCAGATAATTCTCTGACCTTAGGATAACGTAGGGAATGTCAAATGCTTTGTTTAATAGCAGACAGGAAAAGTTAATTTTTATTTTCAAACATTGATTAAACCCCTCTTAAACAATTCTGAGCAAATTAATGGTATTCACATTTTTAAGTTTACAAGTATCATATTAAATAATTGCTTGTAGTAGTGCAATAATTATTGTATTTTAACATCTTATCTTGGAATTTCAGAATGCAAATTAAGAGCTCATGCAGAGGAATACAGTTTTGTTTTACAAACTTGGATTCTCCCTGCCAAGTATCCTTTATCAACTAATATCTATGGTCAGTGAGATTTATGCAGTTTGATGTTTTGTATAATTTAATACATGTAGCTGTGATGATTGCAAAATCAGCATTATACTGTACTTCACCTTGAGTTTAGGAGCAAGCATTGATAGAAACTTTGGAATCAATGCTCATGGTTCATCAGCCAGCAGTAAACTGTATCTCCAGGAACTGTAGCCAGGGACTGTGTTTGATGTAGTACTGTGGTATGTTAAATAAATATTGAAAATTATAATAATGCATATGCTCAACCTCAAATGATAGGAATTACATTGGTTTCATATGATGTAACTGTAATAGTTAGTGGTAATAATTGCATAGTTTGATCCAAATATACATTCTTTACAGATCACAACTGTTACAGTATGTGTACTTGTATGTAGGTTGACTACAAGATGGTATAATTAAAAAGATAATAATAATAATAATAATAATAATAATAATAATAATAATAATAACAATTGGTAAGAGGGATCAAAAGAAAAGCACCATGATTTTTTTTTCGTCATATGACCACATCAGTGTAATTACATTAAAGTGAAGTACTTTCCTTAGCTTACTGCCCATTCTCACTGTATCAGCAATGCTGCATTTCAAGGCTATTGTAGAAAACTGAAAAAAAGAAAGAAATACAAAACCTTCATTGTTATAAACCAGCAAATGGAGCTATGGAAAATGGGTAAGTTTGACAAAAATTTAAAATCTTGAACTTTACCATCAATCATTTTCAATATATTCATTATTAATTGACATTAAATTTTTTTGTTTTTTTCTTAAATTTCCAACACACTGTGCTTGTAAAATATCTGAAAAGTACAGAGCTAGGTTGTTTAAAGCTAGTCAAGATATCACCCAGGGTTAGTGTGAAATCTGATTTGAGATCTGAAAGCTTTAAAAGAAAATTCAGTATTATAATAATTCTCTTTGCCTGAAATTTTATGATTGAATGCCCTGAAATGAATATAGAAGATTTTAATATAATTGAATGAAGGAATAAAAAATACCAGATTAAAATTTAATCCTGGCTAGTTTTAATGAGCCTTGAAACAACTGGGCCCTGTGCTATAATATTATTAACATATACAATCTTGATCCAATTTGTTATTGCACAGTTGTTGATACTGTCCTGAAATATTTCAGTGAATCAGGGGTACTGGTGAAGCCTTCCATCACATGAACATGAATTTAAAGCTTCCTTCTGCTTTAATCTAAGTGAAAATTGAATATTTTTAACAACTTATGATTATGTACATGCATGCATATTAACTAGTCTCTTTTGGTATCTTAATGATGAATCTGATGACTAATACATGTAGTTCTGTCCTAATTTTAGGATATATCTGGTGTGAAATGGAGATAGAATCCCATCTCATGAGCAGATTGTGGTCCAGGAATATCTTGACAAAGTAAGGACATTCACAAACATCACGTTTACTATTATGATAGTACAGTGAAACCTCTATTAAGTGGACACCCTCAGGACATTCCCAAGTGTCTGCTTAATAGAGGGTGTACCCTTGATAGGGGTTTGTAAAAATTGCGCTGTGTTTGTTAATGATTAAAATTCAACGGTTGCTCTGTGATAAAGTTCCATGACGTTTGAAATTATTTTTAAGTCAAGTTCACTCAACTCTTGTTTTCTTAATTTGTTATCGCCTGAAATCATCTGAGTAAATATTTGGAGGAAAATTAATTTTTGGAACGAGAAAAGTTCAAATAATACAGCCATATCTACATTTTGGGAAGTATAAATCTTTGATTATTTCCGTTTTTTAGCTGCGTATGTACGAACAGCCGCCATTTTGCAGGTCACCACCACAGGTAAACCTTAAAAAATACATTTTTTTTGCTTCCTATAGCCCAATATGAAATAAACCCAAATTCTACAGAGTTTCATGTTATTCTATTTTATTTGAGGGTGGGGGGCAGGGGGTTACGGGTGTAGAGCAAAGGAACCGTCCGAATCCTTATAAGGAATGGAACCCAGACCTTCAGATTTATGCTCCCATGCTTTACCACTGAGCTTCAGAGAACTAGATGTTGATCCAGAGCATTCCTCACCTAAATTTGTGACAAGCATCCCACATACAGTATCTGTATTTTTTTGCGGGTGGGGGGCGACACTGACTCAAACGAAAAGCACTCTAGTATTGTGTGTTTTAACAAAACCAGGTAAATGGATACTGTACTTTGAAAATCTTACTGGTATAAATTATGATTTGTACTCTTTTTAGTACCCAGTGGATGCGTGACTCCTGGTGAGTATGTATTACAAATGTCAGTTATGGCCGCACCATGGCATACCAGTCAGGAGGACTGTGAGAGTAAACCAAATAGATGCTTTTGGTCGGATGGGTGGGATACACAAAGGCGTAATATGATGACAGCCATATGCTACTACAGCAAAGGTAGGAAAATTATCAACTAAGAGCCATCTCTGTAGAGCAGAAAATCAGACGGGCTTGAAACCTTGATCTTTAAGACTTAGTAAAATTTACCCCCCCTATATGGGTTGAACATCACGCAGTCATAACCATCATTATTAGTGAGGCTCGTTTTGAGTTGTTAGCACCGATAAACGAATGTGGCTGTGCTTCGCTTAAACACCTTAAACATCTAAACTTGAAAAGTTCTCACAACAAACGCGTGCATGTCAGGTTGACCACGCAGCAACTGCTTTGCTCACTGTGTCATTTTTGTTTGCTAGATTCGGTGTGTTATCAGTACAGGGGAGCCAAGATAAAGTACCTGCGCTTGTCAGCTAAACAATGTGAAGCTGAAAACCACTGCTACAATTACAAGAACAACAAATGTTACGATGTACTTTAATGATAATATTAGTGCAGAGCTGTGAAAATAAATTTGATGAATTTTCCCCGAAGTGATTATTTCTTTTCTTATTTAGCGAACATGTATCTTTCGAGATCAAAAGAACAGCAGTATATCCCATTTTAGTGCTGATGCACAGCCAGCCCCTTTTTAGTGCTGATGCACAGCCAACCCATTTTAGTGCTGATGCACAGCCAGCCCATTTTCTCGCATGATCAATCATGGAGTAATTTATCTCACATTTTTGACACACAGATCAGTCAGTCCAGTAATGAGAATGAAGGTAGTTGTAACCTATTGCCTTGACTTAACTTTTTCGTCAGAGCTATCAAAAATCTCTTGAACGTGATTGGCTATCAGCAATACAATTGGAGCACAAATGGAACAGTGTACCCGTCATGCTTGTGACTGGACAGTTTGATAGGACAGTTTAAAGGTCATGCTTGTGTCACTGCACAATTCCTGCTACCTACGCGCTGGTACACAGACTTCTGGGTGCAGTTTCTCGAAAATGTTTAACTTTTGGGTACAGTTTTTCGTGGAAAAAGTCAACTGTGTTTCCATTTATGAAAATGTTAAACGGATAAGTATTTTGGTTCTCTAATTTCTTCATAGTTTTGATTAATTGGAAACAACACTTTGTGTTGTCCCATTCTATTGAGACTCACACTCGTGAGTATCAAATCTAAATCCCACTTTTAATCACACGTTTGATTAAAAACCGAATTGAACTCCGCACGGTCCAACTAACATAAATTCTCGCGACTAGCAGTAAAGAAAGGTATGGTATTAGATAGAACCAATTCCTAGACCTTGGGAATAAGGAATATTTTAGATTTGGGGCCACTTTAGGTGGGAAGAGCGAGGGTTCTCACTTTTGGAGCTATTGTGGTAACACTCAGGGTGGTCACGAACTACTCGGGGGTAAAAAGGGTCTATACTACAATGCTAGACTTGATTTCCACTCTTTCCTTTGATACGGTATTCCAGCCTACTTAAAGACCAAAGCGTGATTACTCAAAGTTGTTAATAAAAGGGCCTTTCAGTCAAACCACAGCAAGACTACCTATTTCTGTTCACATATCAGTATCATCCCGATCTCTCCCCGCACACACCTTCTACGCACCCCATCAGTTATCAACTTTCGCTAAGTTTTCCCTCACAAAAATATAATTTTCCAGATCAAATGTAAAATTGGACACGTAATTGCTACATCCAGATTCACTTCATATCGGTCCTTTCTATTCCTCGATTTATTTTCAAAAAATCTCTAAAATGAGAAATTAACAGAGCATAACGATTACACAGACCAGTTCCTTAGGCATCAACCGTGACACTCGAGGCTTGCGAAATATTTGCGTTACTGTGGCCAGAGAATTCTTCGAGACAGTATCAACAAATAGATAACCTGAAAATAAAAAGAAATGGGAGAAAGAACGTTTTTTTCTCTTTTTTTTTGTTTTAGTAAAGTTGACTTAAAACGTCTTCGATAGTGACACAGGTAGAAATAAAAACCCAAAATGGGTGACATCTGTCTCCAGCTTTTAGCATCGTGCAAGTGTCATTGCAACTTTCAGTTTAACGAGTCTATTTGTCCGCTATGACGGTTCTCGTATAGTACATGAGCAGATAAGCACCCATAATTTCGCTAGGCCAGGTGTACTTCTCCCCCCCCCCCCCAAAAGAAACAACTACAGACGTTTATAGTGTAGTGTTCCAGCCTTTCAGGAGTCCCTTTGCCTAAGCAGTAACACGCGCCGTTGATAGCGAGTCTTATCACATGCGGGGCAAAATTACTGAATGCTGATTGGCTGAGACATAGAGCATTTTTCTCAATCACAAGGGCACTTTTGGTAATCAAGAGGGATAATTACTTGATGCTGATTGCGACTATTTACAATTTGCGTTAACGATTGATTGCAATTTAACTGGATGAAGCCGCGTAACGTTGTAAAGCGTATTTTGGGAATAAAATGTTTATTGAATCTTTGGTTACGTTTGTTTTGACATTTGTGGCAGCATTGAAGGGCTTCATCGCGCGCCGACAGCGTGCGCGAATGCAACTACCTCAAAAATTTGCCTTCTATGTGATAAACAAGTAAACGCAAGTGCCCTCGGGCGATTCAGGATTTATTTCACTTGTAGTTTCAAAGTTTTCCCAAATTTGACCTCGTCGCATCGCGACTCGGGTAATTTTGGGAAAACCCCGAAAATACAAACGAAATTAATCTTGAATTACCCTCGGACCCATGCGATTACATTAACGGAAAAAGCGAAAACGAGAAAAATTAAACTCTTAACCGTCTTCTTTCATCTTTTTGTTTGCTTAAGCCAGAATATTTGCATAAGCTGCGAACAAGACAACGTCCCCCCCCAGGATATTGGGCCCCTGAAGGGGGGGGGGGGGCTACAGGGTTTTGGTGTAAATGGAAAAGTAGTTAACATCACAGTTCATCATCAATATCGGCCCCCCCCCCACCCCCAGGGTATTGGGCCCCTGAAGGGGGTGGGGGGGACTACAGGGTTTTGGTGTAGATGGAAAAGTAGTTAACATCACAGTTCATCATCAATATCGGCCCCCCCCACCCCCAGGGTATTGGGCCCCTGAAGGGGGTGGGGGGGACTACAGGGTTTTGGTGTAAATGGAAAAGTAGTTAACATCACAGTTCATCATCAATATCGGTTGCTATTCTTGAGATGTGCCTATTACTGAATGGTTGTTTGGGTCGGGAAATGGGCGGGATAGGCAAATCTTTGGAGCCAGTTAAAGAGAAACCAGTTAAAAATGAATAAATTTTAAACAAACTTTAGTTCACAGAAAATTTGATACAGCGCATCTACCGTTGGGCTCATCTTACAAAACGTTCACAACAGTAAATAAAAAAGATCACTAAAACTGTACCAGTGGCGTAATAAAACTACAATGTTCAGCAACCTCGGTTTCATTTTCATCCCGGTATTCTGGTATTTTCAACGCATCAGTTCTACAAGTTCGTTTGTAACCAATAGCATACGCACTCCTCGCGTTAAAAGGCGCAAAGGGCCGTGTTTCTAATTCATGTTTGCGGACCGATGTTCTTCTGTCTTTTTTGTCAGCTATAGATTAATGTATACTGCTGGTTCGAACCAAAAATTTGCCACCCTGACACAGATTGTGCAAAGAGTAAAACTAGCACGAACAAATGCTATTTTGAACACCTACTAAAAATGAACTCTTTCATGTACAAGCAAATACACTTCCCTAACAACACTGCTAAGCATAAGACGAAGAAAAGTATGTTAAGTGTTTGAATTCTTGTGTCCCGACCAAAATATTTTAGTAAACTTCTTACAGTCTCTACCGACAAATAAAATGAATTTTAACACGGTTGTTTCTCTTCAACTGTGTTCTTATCCTAATTTCTAGCTCTACGAAGTTCTATCCACGCATTCAATAGAAAGGGAAAAAATGGATGGGAGAGAGACTGGCTAAACATCTAGCGAATTCTGTCCTCACTGTACAAGTTAAATGCTACTCTTATCGTTGTTAAAGAACCGCTCTTTACCAAGCCCTTGCTTAAGTCGTTCGTCCAGCGACCTATTTCGCCCGCGTGATTGTTAACGGTAAGACTAAATGAAGTTAATGAGCTACTGTTCGCCAAACCATCACCCACACCGCTGGCCCAGAGTCCAATGTCTTCAGCGTGATTGTTAACTGTGAGACTGAATGTAGTTAGTGATCTGCTGTTCGCCAAACCATCACCCACACCGCTGGCCCAGCGTCCCATGTCTTCAGCGTGATTATTAACTGTGAGACTGAATGTAGTTAGTGATCTGCTGTTCGCCAAACCATCACCCACACGGCTGGCCCAGAGTCTACTGTCTTGAGCGTGATTGTTAACTGTGAGACTAAATGTAGTTAGTGATCTGCTGTTCGCCAAACCATCACCCACACCGCTGGCCCAGTCTCCAATGATGTGTTTAGCGTAATTGTTAACTGTGAGACTGAATGTAGTTAGTGATCTGCTGTTCGCCAAACCTTCACCCACACCGCTGCCCCAGCGTCCCATGTATTTAGCGTGATTGTTAACTGTGAGACTGAATGTAGTTAGTGATCTGCTGTTCGCCAAACCATCACTCACACCGCTGCCCCAGTCTCCAATATGGTCTTTAGCGTAATTGTTAACTGTGAGACTGAATGTAGTTAGTGATCTGCTGTTCGCCAAACCTTTACCCACACTGCTGCCCCAGAGTCCAATGTATTCAGCGTGATTGTTAACTGTGAGACTGAATGTAGTTAGTGATCTGCTGTTCGCCAAACCTTCACCCACACCGCTGGCCCAGAGTCCCACGTCTTTAGCGTAATTGTTAACTGTGAGACTGAATGTAGTTAGTGATCTGCTGTTCGCCAAACCATCACCCACAAGGCTGCTGGCCCAGGGTCTACTGTCTTGAGCGTGATTGTTAACTGTGAGACTGAATGTAGTTAGTGATCTGCTGTTCGCCAAACCATCACCCACACCGCTCGCCCAGTCTCCAATGATGTGTTTAGCGTAATTGTTAACTGTGAGACTGAATGTAGTTAGTGATCTGCTGTTCGCCAAACCTTCACCCACACCGCTGCCCCAGCGTCTCATGTCTTTAGCGTGATTGTTAACTGTGAGACTGAATGTAGTTAGTGATCTGCTGTTCGCCAAACCATCACTCACACCGCTGCCCCAGTCTCCAATGATGTCTTTAGCGTAAATGTTAACTGTGAGACTGAATGTAGTTAGTGATCTGCTGTTCGCCAAACCATCACTCACACCGCTGCCCCAGTCTCCAATATGGTCTTTAGCGTAATTGTTAACTGTGAGACTGAATGTAGTTAGTGATCTGCTGTTCGCCAAACCTTTACCCACACTGCTGCCCCAGAGTCCAATGTATTCAGCGTGATTGTTAACTGTGAGACTGAATGTAGTTAGTGATCTGCTGTTCGCCAAACCTTTACCCACACTGCTGCCCCAGAGTCCAATGTATTCAGCGTGATTGTTAACTGTGAGACTGAATGTAGTTAGTGATCTGCTGTTCGCCAAACCTTCACCCACACCGCTGGCCCAGAGTCCCACGTCTTTAGCGTAATTGTTAACTGTGAGACTGAATGTAGTTAGTGATCTGCTGTTCGCCAAACCATCACCCACAAGGCTGCTGGCCCAGGGTCTACTGTCTTGAGCGTGATTGTTAACTGTGAGACTGAATGTAGTTAGTGATCTGCTGTTCGCCAAACCATCACCCACACCGCTTGCCCAGTCTCCAATGATGTGTTTAGCGTAATTGTTAACTGTGAGACTGAATGTAGTTAGTGATCTGCTGTTCGCCAAACCTTCACCCACACCGCTGCCCCAGCGTCTCATGTCTTTAGCGTGATTGTTAACTGTGAGACTGAATGTAGTTAGTGATCTGCTGTTCGCCAAACCATCACTCACACCGCTGCCCCAGTCTCCAATGATGTCTTTAGCGTAAATGTTAACTGTGAGACTGAATGTAGTTAGTGATCTGCTGTTCGCCAAACCTTCACCCACACCGCTGCCCCAGAGTCCAATGTATTCAGCGTGATTGTTAACTGTGAGACTGAATGTAGTTAGTGATCTGCTGTTCGCCAAACCTTCACCCACACCGCTGGCCCAGAGTCCCATGTCTTTAGCGTAATTGTTAACTGTGAGACTGAATGTAGTTAGTGATCTGCTGTTCGCCAAACCATCACCCACACCGCTGGCCCAGAGTCCCATGTCTTCAGCGTGATTGTTAACTGTAAGACTGTTCGCCAAGCCGCTACCCACACCCTTTCCCCAGTCTTCCCTCACAGCAGCGTGATGATTAACTGTGAGATTGAACGAGGATGTTGTCGCAGAGCTTAATAGTTTGATGACTTCAAGGTATGTGGCAGTCTTTCCATCAACTAAAAACGCGGCCGACGCTGACGAAAAATTGGGGAGAGTATAAAAACCACTTAAAAAGTGATCCTCATCAAGACCATTCAAGCGCACTGAGACAGAATGCTTTTGACCCTCTTGAACTAATCTCTGAAGAGCAGTTCCTTCGTAGCTTCTGATTTCACCACTAAGGTTAATAATACTGTGTGAGGACAGTGAATTGTTAGCCAGAAAATAGTCTACTAGACAATCCACGACTTCATTGCTTTGTTTACTTTGGACATTCAACTGCAAATCAGATAGTGGCGAACTTTCCTTGAAAAACTCTGTAAGGGCTTTTAAGCTGTGAACGCTCAGTTCACAACAGACGTTCACGGTTAATGACTTCTCTAGTGAGGCATCACCTAGAATAGGATAGGGCAGCAAACCTGCTTCATATTTAATTTTCCCGCACACATTTGGATGAATAATAAGAGACTTCCATGACTTATTGGCTGCCAGTACGGTAGCAACAGCTGCCATCCACGCATCTGGGATATCTCCGTAAACCTTTAACTCTAAAGAGTGCAAAGTTCTATTTCGCAGAACACCTTTCTGCACTGCTACGATTCCAGGGTTGCTAACTCTTCCATAAACGACAAGACTAAGAGACTCCACCACGGTTTCTTCTGCAAGTCCTTCACTAACAGTCGACATCAAACAGTCATTTTGATCCCCATGAACAATAAGCGCGAGAGAAATTAGCGATGATTTGAATAACTCTTTCACGGCTTGTGCAGCAATGTTATTTAAAACACTAAAGACTTCAAGCGAAAGACATTCCAATTGCGAGAGCTTCGATAACAAGGTACTAGCATTACTGGCGCACCTCTCACTACTCACGTCAAACAGTTGTAGCGTGGCTGTTCTTAGTGAAGTGCTTGACGACAAACTCTCAGCGAACAGATCTGCAACTTCAGGGGACATGTTCTCGATATTACCAATGACAAGCTCTGTGAGAGTTTGACTGCTTCCGAGAATTCCATGGAGATCGTTCACATTGTCTTTACTGAAAAACTGCAAGCCCGACAGGCTCAGTTTAGTAAGCTGCATTGATGCCACATCACCTTCGAGTATGGCGCCTTCGCATACATATCGTATAAGTTTCAACCAAGACCACTGGAGCTGATCCAACTTCAAAACGTTTGGTAATGGAATACGGGAGCAGGCAACTTTGCCTAAATCGTCTGCAGCACCACTTTCTTTTAAAAGCTCAAGTAAGAACTGACACTCTTCGTCCGAGTAGTCCCAGTGCAAGTCTTCTCTTAAAATCGTTACGATCTCTTTGAAAAACACCGTTCCTTCCCTGCCTAATATGCCAGCTAAAAAGAAAAATACTTCTTTGTATCTACCTAACATACTTTCTTTGCGGAAAACAGAATGATCAGTAAGGTTAAGTTGTCTCCTTGACAACTGGTTCGCAAGGTAAAAGGCAGCTAAAAACTCTTGAAATGTTTTGTGAAGAAAATGACACTGATGTCTTGGTTCCTGACTTGGCCTTGAACTGGCTTCCATGAAAACAAGGCCCAATTTGATAGCTGGAAATCTTCTCACATGGGTCCTCGAATGTTCTAACTTGTCCAGTTCCTCTTCCGAAAACGAACGACGGTCTTCTCGAAGACAATTCCACGCTAACTCCCCTAACACAAGTAGGGACTCTTTAAATTGATTCTCTAGGGCTTCGTCGGCATTCCGATGAACGTTCAAGCCATTTCGGGAGCAATATCGCCTCAACAAGCATCGAAAAATAATCTGATAAAGCTTAGTGCGATTAGATGGTAGTTTCCCTTCAAAGTCTTCAAAGACAACGCACAAGAGAAGTAGATTCAACGGATTGCTCTTTAGCGCACTTAGGTGAGTATTTGTTTTAACAGCTTTAATGAGCCTCTTGCCTTTTGACAAATTTTGTGGATCAACGCTTTTAAAATGCTTTCTGATGTAATCTGTAGCGTCCTCTGAGGTGAACCCTTTAATCTGCAAAAGTGTATCAAAGTCATAGCGCCGCCGGACATCGATTCCTTTTTCTTCGCGTGAGGTGGCCAAAATAAAACAGCGCGAGAAAACTTTTCTTCTAAAGAGCCTATCTACGACATTTTCTGATGCTTCTGGTAACTCATCAAGACCATCCAGAATTAAAAGAATCTTGTCCTGATTCTTACCATCTCTGATGTAATCCAAAAATTCTTCCTTATTGTTAATGTCATCATTCAGAAGTTGCTCATCGATGGCTTGGACTATGTCTTTAGTATCTTCGTGAATATCACAGCATTTTAGAAGAAACAACAACTGAAACATGGGGAAGTGAAACTCTACTGGTACTAATTTTTTGGCCCAATCACTTGCAATTTTAAGGCAAAACGTAGTCTTCCCAATCCCAGGGTTTCCTTCTACAAGTACCATTCTGGCGCCCTTTTCACCCTCCCGAACTGGTTTGAAAATTTCATACATGTTAACCTCCTTCTCTGTTAGCTGAAAGCAAGCCTTCTTTCTCCATTTCATTTGCAACCTTGTGTAGACTTCATCAATAGGTAGTTGGATGTCGCTATCCCACAGCAGTGGTTTTACATTGGAGCGTCTCATGTATTCACCTTCAAGGTGTTCCACAATTAGACAATGATCAGAACCTGCAAGTAAACAACATACTTCGTTCTTGAACGCACATGTCTTTGAATAAACATTGACGTTAATCACTGAGATTAAAAAGGCAAGAACAGCGAATGACCCTTCAAAGATAACAGATGGCTTGTTGTGTGCAGGCTTTATGAAGCTGTTCTTTAATAGCAAAAAGAAAGGGTGGAAAGTTTTGAAAAAGCGCTGGACTTCCAACCAATGGCGTTGTAAGACTTAAGATGAAATTTACCTTTAGGGCGCTTCACAGATTGAGTGGCAACGGAGGACGAACGTCGTTTAACCTTTTCATTTGAAGCTTGCCTGGACTTCTTTACTACGGCATCTGGTAAAAAAAAGTTTCATCACCAAGATTAAAATGGCAAGAGCAGCGAAAGACTCCTTCAAAGATAGCAGAAGGCTTGTTATATGCAGGTTTCATGCAGCTGTTCTTTAATGGCAAAAAAAAAAAAATGGTGGAGAGTTTTGAAAAAGCGCTGGATTTCAAGCCAATGGCGTTGTAAGACTTAAAATGAAATTTACCTTTACGGCGCTTCACAGATTGAGTGGCAACAGAGGACGAACGTCGTTTAACCTTTTCCTTTGAAGCTTGCCTGGACTTGTTTACCGCGACATCTGGTAAAAAAAAAAGTTTAATCACCAAGATTAAAATGGCAAGAGCAGCGAATGACTCCTTCAAAGATAACAAAAGGCTTGTTACATGCAGGCTTTATGAAGTTGTTCTTTAATGGCAAAAAAGAAAAGGGTGGAAAGTTTTGACCATCTAACCAATGGCGTTGTAGGACTTAAGATGAGATTTACCTTTAAGGCGCTTCTCAGATTGAGTGGCAACAGACGACGAACGTCGTTTAACCTTTTCATTTGAAGCTTGCCTGGACTTCTTTAATACAGAATCTGTAAAAAAAAAAGTTTTATCACCAGGATTAAAATGGCAAGAGCAGCGAATGACTCCTTCAAAGATAACAGAAGGCTTGTTATGTGCAGGCTTCATGCAGCTGTTCTTTAATAGCAAAAAGAAAGGGTGGAAAGTTTTGAAAAAGCGCTGGATTTCCAACCAATGGCGTTGTAAGACTTAAGATGAAATTTACCATTAAGGCGCTTCACAGACTGAGTGGCAACGGAAGACGAACTTTGTTTAACCTCTTTATTTAAAGATTGCCTGGACTTGTTTACTACGGCATCTGGTAAAAAAAAGTTTAATCACCGAGATTAAAATGGCAAGAGCAGCGAATGGCTCCTTCAAAGATAACAGAAGGCTTGTTCATATAGCTGTTCTTTAATAGCAAAAAAAAGAAAAAAAAGGGGTGAAAGGTTTTAAAAAGTGCTGGATTGTAGGACTTACGATGAAATTTACCTCTAGGGCGCTTCACAGACTGAGATACAACAGAGGACGAACTTCGTGTAACCTTTTCATTTGAAACCTGCCTGGACTTCTTTGCTACGGCACCTGGTAAAAAGAGTTTAACCGCACTTAAAACTCTACAATTAAAAAACATAGTTAATTACTATTACCTACAGTATTAACAATCGAGTAACATTATTTTCTGCTTGTCTTATGAGGAAGTTGGTTCATCATCTCTTAATGTCACTCAATGACAAATGATTTCACTGACATTACACACTTTTCTGATTACTCACAATGTGGTGATGAATTACGAAATGAATGGAATACCAACAACTTGTCTCACTATATAATTTGCATGCACCAGCCTGCAGAAGTTTACATCACAGATAAATCAAAACAGTCAGCTCTGCAGGCTTTTATGAAATGGTAATTCGTACAGACATGTGTGGCCTGTAGCTGTATAGGACTAAAATACAGTTGTAGAATGCACTCAGTTAAAACATTTGAAACATCTTGTTTGCAAAATTCACGGATAGGCCAATTTTTAAATGTGTTATGTTCTAAGCCTTACCTTGCAAGGGCTGAAGGCTGACATAGTGTACTTCATGGACATGTCCCAGTACAAGATGCTTGCTTTGATCAAATGAACAATCTGGGTTGATAATTACCTCACTGTGGCCTGGAAGACTACTAATCACATGAATGGCTATTTGATAACAGTTTGCTGCAGCCCAGAGAATCACATGATCACCCCAAGTGCCATCTTGTTCCATGTCTGTTAAGTAACCATCCCATGTTGTGTGTCTATCAACAAAGTGAAACAGATCTGTTCCATCCACCTTTAAAAGAAAGTCCAACAAGATAACATGTAATATTAATAGTAATAGAGCAACTAGTCTAGTAATGACTCAATATTGTAATATTTTCATATAATAAATATTAACTTCAAAAGTGTTCAAAGACAAACACAAGACTCTTTAGTTGCTAGGCTCAGTAGTCCTTAATAGTACTCCCTGTGTATAATGTTAGATAGAGTAATTTTTACAATGACCAAATCCAATCTTTAAATAATAGCAAAAAAAGGATAAATTTGAATGAATAATTATAAACAAGTTCACTTGTCAGCATTATACTTCCCACAGTTGATCTATAATAAGTTAAAATAAGAAAAACAAGAAAGAAAGACATTGTAATGATACAAAGACAAGTTGTCCTTTTTAATCATGTCAACTTCAACTTCATGTATTACACACACTGATATTTTTTCCTGATCAAAGGCTTGAAAATTTCCCAATATTAGTTCCTAACATTTAACTTAAATGTGGAGCACATGATACATTTGCAATATCTGTCCTAGACATCATATGTACTTTACCAAATACTCACCAGTTTTGGGTGCTCTCTTAGATACTGAACTAAGGACTGCCTTAATTCAAAATGATGGATCTTTACTCTTTTGACAACCTCCAGTTGCTCTGACAAGGCATAAAACATACAATTTCCTGACCCTGGATTGTTAGAAATTCTATAGCCCTTTCTCTTAAAGTCTGAGAGTAGGTCTGTATTGCTGCCGATCTTACAACTACTGGCATTCTGTTGCCACTGTTGAAGACTACGGATGACTTGTTCACTCCCACCTAAAAGAAAATCAACTTAATGATTAGTACTTTATTCTTATACAGTCATGTACATGACAGGTGGCTGACAATATCATGGCATTTGGAGTAAGAAGAAACATAACAATTATGTTATAATTTACCATTTTTAACTATTTTTTTGATTCAGGTCTTTAAATAATTTATGGTAACCATATAGGTCCAAGTTGACACAAGGCTGATTCAACTTTATACCAGTATACCCAGTTTATCAGTTATTAGACAAGTGAAGGCTGTAACATTTAAATGTAAGTAAATTTACCAAAGACAAGGTTCCTCATCTTTATCACAAGACTCTTACAAGGCTCCTCCCAGCAATACTTCTCCAAGTACTTTTCACGCAGCAGACTTGACTCTGAAAGTCGCACTTCTCTCTCTTTCTGATGGACACACTTGATTTCTTTGGCCCAGTCTTTAGGATCTTCAGAGTCTACCACACTCTGTGAGCCTAGAGGCACTTTCTTCAGAGCTTCTCCAAGTCCTGAATTACCACTGACAAGTACAGGCAGACCAGCAGATAATGCTTCCAGAGCTGTTGTTCCAAAACCTTCCGTCCTGGATGGCATTATTGCAAGATCCACTTCACAGAATAAGTCAGCCAGCACTTCTCTGCTATCATCAAAGCTGCCAACAATAAGCTGATTAGGACTAATGCCATGTTGGAGCAACTTTTCTGCTACAATATCTCCTTTTCCTCCAGCTGGGCAGACAAACTTGAGTTTGTAGGATTCATCTTTCAACTCAGCAATTGCTTTGGCAGCTATATCGTACCCTTTGACATTGAAATCTTCACAGCTGTCACCACTTCCAATGACAAGAATACAGAATTTTCTTCTTTCTTCAGTGGCTTGTCTTAATTCCAAAAATTCAGAGAAAATGCTGGGAGTAAGGTCAAAAACCTTTTCCTCTTGTTTAACTGAACAAAGATAACGCTTGTAAGTTTCTGCCAGCTTGGGTCCGATTGTGATAACTTGATCATGCAGCCATTTTACAGAGTTGGATTTCTGTTTTTTGTCTTTTTTCTCCTTCTGAAATGTTTTTGTACATTCCATCTTCTTCAGGAGCAGAGTGAACAACTTGAATCCATTTGCAATGACTGTAATTTGGATTTCTCTTGATGAATGGAACTAGTCGGCCAAGTTGAACTCCATGACCAATCACACAGTGCATTGTATGGTTTATTGGAGGATATAACAGGCAAAGAACTGGCTCTACACCAGGAGTTTTATCTGCTTCAATGAGCTTCACATTGTGACTTTCAGCACTGGTCCTGTCCTCTCTACTGCAATTTGGAAGCAAGATACTAACATCCACATGGGGGTGTTTAGCTAACTGGATGGCCAGCTCTCGGTTGATAGTTGACAAGTCCCCATCAGTTGATGATCTCCCCTCACTACTTAGCAAAGTGACTTTCAGTGTCCTACTCTCCTGGTCTTCCTGTGACATAGAGGCTACACTAGGAATGGTGGAATCCTACAACAACAAAACAAGAATGGCATTGACAAATTAAGCTGTAAAACAATAATAAATCACAATAGTGGCTGTCCACTCAATATGTTGAGTTTTATCCTATGCCAAGAAGTCAGATACATATAGACTGAGACAAATTTAAACCAGGAAAATGTTAAGTTGCTTTAGAGATCTACACTATCACTGTCACTGATAACAACCATTACAGTTACAAGGAAGGTGAAAATTATCCTTAAAGAGTCTTGCTCTTCAACTCACTTTGAAAGAGGTACATGACTAATTTCATTGCCAACATTTAGGTGAAAAAATAAGGGGGAAAATGAATGTTTTTGTCAAAATCAAAGGTTGGTATTTGTAATAGATTTAAATTCCTCTTACTACCTTTTGTAGCCTTGACATCACAGGAAGCTTTTAATTTTGAAAAATTATGCTGGAAAAAAAAACAATACAAAATGTGAGTTCACTGAGTCTATTTAAGCTTTCTACTTCCTCTTAGAGTGTTGTTGAGACCACTTAAGGCAATACCAGAGGCTAACTTGACCTTTTTGAGAAGCCATCATTTTCTTATATATTTAAGATCATTGTTTAAGTTGCCTATTTGCAAAATGTGATGGTTGGAAAACAGCCCCTTTTTGAAATGGGAAGTTTTGTTTCCAAGGACAAATCTTGCAGTAAATAGAGATAAGATCCTGATCTAATGGTGTCTGCTGTTCACAGGGTATTTCCTTTAGATGACATTTCTGATACATCCATTTCCTAAGTGACAATGTGATAATGAAAAACAAAGTGCTATCTTATCATGGATTGAACTCAGGAAAGAGCTCTATGGCAGCTGACTACTTACACTTTCCAAGCGACTAAAACACAAATATTTTTTTCAGCCTTTTATTCTAAGAATTTTGATGATATTTCCAATTTTTGGAATGCACCACAACCATAAAGCAAGCCAATAACCACACACTTTATTTTGTCACACCATGTTAGGTTAAAAGTTGTTACTACCAAATTCCCACACCATGTCATATTTTTGTGGTTCCTGGTGTTAGATTGAAAATTGTTATTTCCCACACCATTTCATATTTTTGTGGTTCCTGCATGGTGGTGCACTTTTCTTCTTTTTACTTCCCAGCCTAGAGACATCAATTTCTTCACTACAACCTAGTCTACTTTTGAGTTGCTTTTCTATTTCTTGCTAATGCACAGGGCGCAAGGGTTCCAAGATTGGCTCAATACAGCAGGATAGGTGTTGTTGCTACAGATAGCACAAATGTATATAGTCTCATGTTCTGATTGGTTATGCAGGAAACATGGCAAGATGAAGATGGTAGTAATGACCTATATTGCACTATTTTGCATTCAACTGCTGCAGACATATATCACTGGCTTACACAAGATGGTGACCAAAAAAAGGAAAAACATGGGTTCTCAGACATGTACATGTATTGCCACTTTTTGCAAATTAATTGCCACTGCAATGGTATTATCGCAAGAGGATTTATAATTTTGATCTGAATCTCTGCAAACTAAAACTTTATATGAAAAGAAATGTTTATCGCACACTATGCCACAGACTGCCAAAAATTTTCCCAACGAGAAAGTATAAGACTGCAAAATTGTCAAAATTGAACATTAGTTGGCAGACTACTCTGAAAATCTTTATTGCCATTGTCTTTGTGCAAGTGCCAAACCATTTTAAGAAGTATTGTCAATAATATTGTCGCTATTTCTGGCTATAACGTGATCCGCCGAGATCGAACTGAAGCAGTGCATGGGGGAGTGTGTCTGTACATTAAAGAGTCTATCCAATTCAAGATCATTGAGGACATTATGGATAGGAAGTTTGAAGTTGTTTGGACTCAAATACGGCCTTCGCGTCTCCCAAGGGGCATTACCAGCATTATTGTTGGAGTTGTTTATCATTCTCCGAGTGCCGCGGATTCGCCTATGCTGGATTATTTGTATAACTGTTTATCTTTGGTTGAGGCTCGCTTTCCTGGTTGCGGGATAATTTTACTTGGTGACTTCAATAAAACTCTGTTAAAAAAATCTTCGCGCCTTAGTAACGGCTTTAATTTGAAGCAAATCGTTACCTTTCCAACTCGCGGCAGAAATACCTTAGATCCGGTGTTAACAAATGTGAAGGAGTTTTATGCCCCTCCGATCCAGCGCCCTGCTCTCGGTTTGTCCGATCATTTCTCTGTGGAAGTTCAGCCGCTCGTGCGTTCCCAACAACCAAGAACTAAACTTATCGTGAAATCGAGGGACTTACGGCCTACAACGCGCATGGCTATGCGCACGTATCTTGGAAATGTGGACGTTAAGACACTTATCGATAGTAAAGATTCTTGCAAGGGCAAAGTGGAAATGCTGGAGACCATAGTCAAGACCGGAATGGACATTCTCCTCCCCCTGAAGTCTAAGTCGGTACAAACCAACGAGCCGCCCTGGGTCAATCAACAATTGAAGGGTCTCATTCACAGCCGCCAAAAGGCCCTCGCTCAAGGCGACCAGGAGCAGTACCGCACCCTACGAAATCGCGTTAATCGTGAGAGGAAAGCATGCCGTGCAAAGTTCTATAACTCCAAGGTTGAACATCTGAAGGACTGTAAACCCGCAGTTTGGTGGCGTGAGGTAAAGAAGCTCAGTGGTACGTCAGACGCAGCTTCTAGAGGCGTTAATCCAGCTACCCTCTACCAACATATTGATTGTGGTCAGAGAGGTTCGCCTCCAAGCACGATAGACATTGCTAACACCATCAACCAGGCGTTCTTGGCTCCTATGCGCGTCTTCACCCCCCTTTCACCTAACACCTCAACCAACTCTGACCAGGAGAGTGCTTTCCAGGTATCAGAATTCTCTGTTTTAAAGAAGCTATCCGCCTTAAATCCAACTAAGGCAACCGGTCCGGACGGAATCCCCGGTTGGCTTCTTAAAGAGAATGCAGATTTACTAGCACTGCCTGTGACTGATATCCTTAACTGTTCGTTTAAGGAAGCACGGTTGCCTCAGTCTTGGAAGGACGCTAACATCACTCCAGTACCAAAGCAAAATCCAATACACGATGTAAACAAACATCTACGTCCAATATCCCTAACTCCCGTGCTTTCTAAGGTTGCTGAAGATTTCGTCGTGGAGAGTTTCCTCAAGCCTGTTGTTTTGGCGAAAGTGGATGTACGGCAGTTTGGGACTGTGCCAGGTTCCAGTACGACACAAGCACTAATAAGCATGGTCCACTCATGGCTTAGTGCTACGGATGGGAACGGTGCAACTGTCAGAACCATCCTCTTTGACTTCCGCAAGGCGTTTGACCTTATTGACCATCAGATCCTAGTTCAGAAGCTCATTTCATACGATCTTCCAAGCGGAATAATTAACTGGATAGTGGACTTTCTGTCCTGTCGCCGACAGCGTGTTAAACTTAGTCAGGACTGTTACTCGGAGTGGGGGGCCATCCCATCAGGGGTCCCACAGGGCACAAAACTTGGCCCCTGGTTATTTACTATTATGATAAACGACCTCATCATCCCGGGTACAGACATGTGGAAATATGTCGATGACTCCACTATTTCTGAAACAGTCATGAAGTCTGAGGTCAGCAAAGTCCAACAAGCAGTTGACGAACTCGCGACGCAAGCTTCTGCTGACAAGTTCCAATTAAATGAAACCAAGTGCAAGGAACTGCGCATAACATTCAGTCACTCTAGAAAGAACTTTGATCCAATTAAGGTTAATGATCAGGACTTAGAGTGTGTAGAGCAAGCAAAGATCTTAGGTTTGCAGATATCTTGCGATCTTACGTGGAATAATCACGTATCCGAAGTTGTAAAGAAAGTAAACAAGCGCCTGTATTTTTTGCGTCAGCTTAAGCGTGCACAGGTCAAGTCGGAGGAACTTTTGCTCTTCTATTTGACTTGTATTAGGCCTGTCACTGAATATGCATGCCCTGTTTATCATCATAGCCTCCCGCAATACCTTTCAGTAGATCTTGAGAGATGTCAAAGGCGAGCTTTACGTATTATCTATCCAGATTGTTCGTACAATGAGGCACTTCTTTTGACTGGTCTAGTTCCCTTACACAACCGCCGCGAGTTCTTATGTGATAAGCTTTTTAATTCCATCCTGTCTAATCCCTCGCACAAGCTCTATAGCTTACTACCTCCCAAGAATGAGTGCGAAGTCAATTTAAGGAGTCAGCACTCTTTTACTACACGGCGCCTCCACACCATTCGTACTCGAAATAGTTTTATCCATCACTATGTCCATAAAGCAATGATGTAATATTGTTTTCCTCTTAATTATATATTTTTGTCTTTTTAATTAGTTCTTCTTAGCCATGTATTTTTTGTAGTATATATTTTTTTTGTAAATCAAACGTAATTCAGCCTGTGGCTGCAAGGTTCTTGATAATAAACTATCTAAAAAAAAAAAGTATTAAAATGGCTTGGATTTAGAAAAGTTTTTCTCCAAAATGGCCTCTTTAAATACACCCCCTATTACTCCATGAAATTCCACAAATTCCATGGCTTAGAGCAAAATAATATGTATACTTCACAGATTATGTGTAGAATCATATATCCCACGTGAAAATTTCATGTCATTCTGGCCAATCTGTCAATAAATATTTCATTAATGATTTGAGACAAAATTCACTGAATTTAGTGTCCAGTCCCACCTTAATTTGGTATTAAAAATGTATCTTAAAGTAGGCACTGTACAATAAATCATTTCCTCTCAAAAACAGACAATTGACAAGAATTTTAATGATATCAGAACATACCAATAGCAAGCCATCTGAGCACCACCCTGTTCATTCATCCTAAACAGATAGAGAAACAAAAGAAAGAAACGTTTAAATACATCACCTATTCTGCATTTGGAAAGGCATGTTATAAAAGTCAGAGTTTGTGGACAAAATGTCCAAGGATACTTTTTCAACAGATTCTGCAGGTACATGTACTAATAGTTACTGTCTCTGATCTTCAACTGGACAAGCCAACACCTGCCAGTATTCAGTTTGAGTGTGCAAGGATTCTCGTTGAAAAAAATACAAAACTTGGATTTGTCATCATCACTTTGTTAGTTAATGTCATCTAGTAGGGTATAACTGAAACTGGCAAAATCATCCTCATCTTCACTTTTGCCAAAAATATCAGCAAGATCATTATTAGAAAAATCTTCCTCCACAGGGCTCGATATAGAATGTGTAGGACTTTAAAAATGGCGTGAAATAACAGATAAAGATCTTTGCTGTGCATTTACTTCCAAACTTTCTATGAGCAGCTCAATGTGAAAGCACATGGAATGGTGGTGTTGATATTAATTTTCAATTCACAATATGTAAGAGCCCCCTCCAGAAGATTCCTGACCAATTTCCTATTGCTCAAACTTTAGCAGTCAAAATCTCAGAAAAGCAGTTTAGTATGTTCCAGAAGTTGAAATGGAATCCTGGTTTTCTGAGTTAGTATGGTGAAAGGGTTAAAACCCACAGGGCCCAAGAAGTCAAGGAACACTTTGAAAAAAAGAAAACTGCAAGAGAAAGTTTACTCAGACAAACACAGTGGAAAAGAGCTTCCAGCCCTCAACAATGGTGACAAGGTTGCATTGCAACATGGAAGCAAATGGGTACTAGCTACAGTAATCAGTAAGCATCACCCTCCCAAATCATCCATTGTTCAAACACCAGAAGTACAGAAGTATCAGAGAAATCACAGACACCTAAATGAATGCCCAACTCCAAAGAGTCTACCCCTAAAGCCAAAGAGTCATAGCAACTCATACTACTCTAGCATGTCCAGCAAATCTCTTTTGCAGAATCACCCCATCAAAAAGTGCAGAAACCAGCCAGGCATATTCATTCCAAACAACTAGTCAAGGTGCTTGCTTACCTTAAGGATTATGAACTTTAGGTCACCACTCAAACTATATATGGACAGTGGTGTTTATATTTTTTAATTGAACATTAAAAACATTCCATGTCAAAACAGGTTCAGGTTTGTCTTACAAAAAAAAAGGGAAAAAGAGGGAGATGTCATGTTTGCTCTATACGATGCTACGCGTGACGCAATGTTATATTCGAGAGGGATGATGGGTTATTAAAGCACAAGGTTCATGTCCTTTGAAGGTAGTACATAACTCTTGCAAGTACTTGCTTTGGTAGCTAATTGCAGTGCTTGTTGCCAAATACAATGCAGGAATACTGAAACTTAACACTTCTGTGGGACAAGTTGGTAGAACTCAGTGCAATTACTTACAGCATAACCTAGTCCATTTGATAAAGTGCTTATTCAATCATCTGCATAAAGCATGCCTACCTCTTGTAGCCTAGACATCACAGGAAGCCTTTGCAGTACCTTTAATTTTGAGCCCTTAAACTCAAACACAACCATAATCTGCTGAAAAAAGCAAACGAAAAAAAAACATGTAAGAGATCTTCTAAGTAGCATGCATTGTTTGTACAGGTAAAATGCAAGTACTGCACACTTGATTTGCAATACGGCGTTCTGATAAACTGTATGGAAGGTACGCACAAGTTAGCTGGAAGCTAGTAGTCATGGTTATTACGTCAAAATTTGTTGTAGCTCTGGAGTTCGAAGACTAATCCATCGGCCTTATTCAGGATCTATCAACAAATATAATGGAAAACACAAGCAAACCATGCGGAGTATCAAACTGTAGCTACTACGGGTAAATGATTCTCGAATTCCTTCCTTTATGATCGTCAAATTCCTCTCTAATTCAAGGCGTAATTCAAAATAAATCGGCATTATGAAAAAACTGATTACGTTCTACGTTGCTACCTGTGATTATCGCAAGATTCTTTCGACATCGGAAACGTATAATAATTAATGTCGTAACTACATCATAACTTCATTTCAGTAAGCACGCTACATTCCGCAATACAGCTTACCTTCGATTTGAAAAGATGAAAAGGACATTCCGGTCACAAATGGAACAGCCGTAATGAACATAAGAAGACTACAAATGGTTGTACTTGGAAAACACTGTTTATCCCATTATTGAGCAGAGATTTGATATATGACGAAGGAGTCGAGCTCTACATAGCGGAGTTGAAATATAAGTGCAATGCAATTTAGGTGGGGTGGGGGGGGGGGGGCGCCCCTATTTCCAAATATGGAAGTTGTAAATGAGTTCAATTCAGTTTCGAAAGTAGGCTACGGTAGCTATGGTAATTCTGTCACGCTACACCTGTGATAGAAATTCACTGACACAAAAGTTCTGCTTACAGGCGCACAAATCCTCGTCTGCGACCAAATCACTTTCCAGGAGACATCAGATTTTATGATTTCAGCTTTACAATGTGTTCATAATGAGTGGAAAGGACAAGTTTCGGCATAATCATGAGCACAGACAATTTGAGCACGGAGATTCCATCGTCGTCTCGAACGCCTTTGGGTTCTGTAACCATGGAAGACAGCAGCCATGGTTTCAATGAAAGTAGGTCTGCCATGACCAAAGACAACCTTAAATTACTTGCTTTAAGCACTGCTGACAACTTTTGTAAAAATCAAGGAAGGGAAAGTGAGTATGCGGCATCTTTGGCCGACGAATGTGAAGAAAACTTGGAACAGACAAGAAGCATGGTACGGGCTCGAACAAACCACGTTCGCAAACAAACAGTAAACAATTCTATCAAGAAGAAACCTCAAAAGAAACGCCGTGTAACGGCCAATTTAGCTGCAACTAAGTACGATGTTGGTAAGTCACAATTACAACTTATTTTGGGCTTTAGGTAGTTGTACATGGTCATACTTCCACGAGGAAGATTGGTTACATTTGTTCTTCTTGTACGTGGAAGATTACCAAAGTTACAAGTGTAAGATATGTTTGTGCAGTTTTATCGTATCGTTACACATATATTTTGAGGTTTAAAGTACGACAAGTAAATAACTTAATTTTCGTGCTTCGTTTCGCTCTCGTTAATTGCTGGAACTAACATTAGGGAACGTTGATCTTTTGATGCAAAATAATCGTCATCATTGTTTCTTTGAATCTGTGGTTTAAAATTATCGACATGGTTTCAAAAGAGCTTAATTACTTCTTTGTCCCTAGACTGTGATGCGCGCTCAAGAAGTATTTTTGAGGCGTTCTATAGTCAACTTCATCGCTAAGATTGATCAGACGCACATTTCTTCAACCAAGACTAATACAAAATTTTTAACGCTTTAAAATATTAAGCGTTATGTTGCCAATTATGCATGTTTACATTGTAGTCACGCGTCCACAGACTTAATGTTGATAATTAACACTTTTGGTGTATGCTATGCTGTTACCATCCACAATGGACCGTTGAAGAGTCGACTTAGTTATTACTAAGGCAATAAAAATAAGCTTGCAGACACAAACTAGCCTGAAGGATCACAAACTTATTGGCTTTATTTGATTTAGATCTGTTTGCATGTGCATTTAGAAAAATTCATTTTTTATTTGTTGAAATAATTGTATTCTTTTCTTCACATGTTTGTGCACATGTACATGTGTGTGTTAATGTAATCTCTCTTAATTGAGCCCCCCCCCCCTCTCCCTCCAACCCCGGGTCTTGAAAGCCCTTCTCAGTAAAGTTCCTTTCAGAGAGGGACAATATTACAACAGCAAAATCACTTAAAGAGCACTTTTCCAATCAGTGTAATCACAACCAAAGTAATCCCAATAGCTAGTCATAGAAAAAGAACATATCACTTAGGATCACCAAGAACTGACAACACAACAAGAAGATGGTGACTAAAGCCCAACAAAATGCAGTTGATTTATATCCTATTCACACTAGTAAAACATGTTAAGTTAAACAAGAGGTTTATAATCGAATAAAAATCAGATACAGAGAACTGAAAAACTTAATTTTCTATGGGATCCATCTAATCACCAACTTTTAATTTCAATGCACTAAATTTTAAATTAACTAACATCTGTTTAAGCAGCTTCTTCGAAGAAAATAATTTAAATTCTGTTTTAAAAAAAACACCCATGAAAAAGCTTTTAAGCATTATTGGAATGACATTTAATGGGATATTAGTTGGGACTGAATTAGTTTTACTTCTGATTGGGGGAGAGGATGATGCAAATTTTCTGAAAAAGTATTTGAGTGAATCAAAAGCAAAGTGAGATCATAACTCATATGAGTATGGATTCAGCTTCTGATACTTTCCAGGAATTACTGAATATCTGAAATTTGGAATTATTTCATAACAATGTTTTTTCATTATAAAAATTCTCCCTTGCAGTTAGAAAAGTTTGTCTTCAATGTGGAATGTATATTGCAAGGGATGATGACTCAAACAGGTGAGTTAGCAGTGATAGGAAAACTTTTTACATGTAAGTAATTTTTTGACAAAGTAACTTGGTGGAGGACGTAGTGTTGCATGTACAAATAAAATGTCAGTCACTGATTATTTTTTTACATCCATCTATCTTAAAAGCCATAGTTTTCAATCAATTTGATAAGTGTGATTTTTCTCTCTTCAACAATGACTTTCTTTACATGCAGTTTCCTCATTTGGAGTGATTCATCAGTGCCAGTTGAAAAAATCATAGAACTAAAATCATTTCAGGTATGATAAATTTTTGTTACTAATTAAGTTGTTTAAGCAGACCATATAAGATGTGATATTGTGGGAATCTAGACAAATCAGTGTACAGAATATCTTCATGCAAAGAAATAAACACTCACATAGCCTGTATCTTATATACATGTGCATGTTCACAAATTTATTCAATACTTCTTTTATAATAATGAAATAATTTAATTCTTACTGTTTTGTCTCCTCTCTAAAGAAAATCAACCATTTTCCAAGTATGGGTGAGATTTGTAGGAAGGATAACCTAGCTCGGAATATGGCAAAGTTAGTGTTTAATCAGTTTATTTTGGTGTGAATTTTCATGTAATACTTATGTAATGTACAACAATACTAAATATTTTTATAGCTTGTAAATTGAAATTGAATTAAGTTAATTACTGGTGAATTATACACATGCTGTAATATTTTATGATTTGCATTGTTTTAAATTATTGTATCTCATGAGATCTCAATATTTGTGCAATGTATTTTTACCTTAGTTTCTTTCATTGAGAGTAAGTACAGATAATTGGTTAATGGTAATTAATTAATAGTTACTGCAGAAGAAGTTACTGGAAATGACAGCAGAGTATTCACTTTTAAATATAAATAGCTTGGCCCATCAACATTTGGTGGAGGAATTCTGCATAATTTGCAGATAATTCTCTGACCTTAGGATAACCTAGGGAACGTCAAATGCTTTGTTGAATAGCAGCCAGGGGAAGTTTATTTTTTTCTTGTTTTCAAGCATTGATTAAACCCCTGTTAGACAATTCCTAGCTATGGTGCTCATGTTTTTAAGTTTCCAAGTATCATATTAAATAATTACTTGCATGTTACAATAATAATTGTATAATCTTAACAGTCTATCTTGAAATTTCAGAATGCAACGAGCTCACCCAGAGGAATACAGTTTTGTTCCTCAAACTTGGGTTCTCCCTGCCGAGTATCCTTTATCAACTTATCTATTGTCAGAGGATTTATGCGATTTGATATTTTATATACATGTAGCTGTGGTGACTGCATAATCAGCATTAGACTGTACTCCACTGTGAATTGAGTAGCAAGTATTGATAGAAACTTTGGAATCAATGCTCATGATCCAAGCTAACAGTAAATTGTATCTCCAGAGACTACTAGCCAGGGATTGTGGTTGATGTAGTACTGTAGTAGTGGTAATTATAATCATAATAGTAGTAATCAATAGAAGACTTTTTCATAAGGAGGGTCAAATTTGACAGTAATTAAACTGATTAACTCAAGGCCCTTGGAATAAATGGAAGTCAAAATTAAACAGTTTTATGGTAATTTTATTAAAAATTGAAATAATTAATGTATGATATTATAAAACTACGAACATCGAAGAATGTAAAACCTCTAATGATAGAAATACTGTGGTTTCATTTACATGTTTGAAATATGACATAAATGTAATAGTAGTATAATAACTGGATAGTTTGATGCAGTTACATACTCTCTACAGATCACAACTGTTACAGTATGTGTATTTGTACAGGTTGACTATTAGATGGTATAATTAAAAAATAGTGATAATAGCAATTAGTAAGAGGGATCAAAAGAAAAGCACCATGATGTTTTTTCCTTATATGACCACATCAGTGTAATTATGTTCAAGTGAAGTACTTTCCTTAGCTTACTGCCCATTCTCACTGTATCAGATATGCCGCATTTCAAGGCTATTGTAGAGAACTGAAAAAAAGAAAGAAACACAAAACTTTCATTGTCAAACCAGCCAATGGAGCTATGGGAAATGGGTAAGTTTGACAAAAAATTTTAAATTTAAAATTTTTACCATCCTTTTTAATATATTCATAATTAATCAAATCTAAATGTTTCAGTTTTTCCTTGACTTGCCGACATACAGTGCTCAAAAATATCAGAAAAAGTACTGGGACAGGTTGTAATTACAGCTAGTTTAAGATAACCCTGGGTTAGTGTGAAATCTTATTTAAGATCTGAAAGCTAGCTTCAAAAGAAAATTCATTATTACAGTGATTCTCTCTGCTGCAATTTGATGATTTAATGCTCTAAAAAGAATATAGAAAATTGTGAGGAAAAAAAGCTTAATTTGATACAATTGAACAAGGGAATAAAGAACTCAGATTAAAATTTAACCCCAGGCTGGCTGGGTTAGTGTTAATCAGCCTTGAAACAACTGGGCCCTGTGCTCTAACTTGTTAATAGAACAAGAGAGATGGCAAGTTTTGAGCTCAGTAAAGAAGTTGTCTTGTCATGAGCATGAGACAAAGAAAAACTTCTGAGTCTCAAAAATTTTAAGTCCCTCATGGGGACTCAGAATTTTTTCTTTGACCCATGCTTGTGACAATAATTTTAAAAAAAGGCATCTCTCTCTACTTATAATCTTGAGCCAATTTGTTATTCCAAGGTTGTTGTGCTGTCCTGAAATATTTCAGTCAATCAGGGGCAGGTGAAGCCTGCTATAACATGTACAGATACATAAAGCTTCCTTTTGCTTCAATCTAAGTGAAAAATTGAATATTTCATTACGACATATAACTATGTTACTAGTTTTTCATTTGGTACCTTAATGATGAATCTGATGATTAATACATATAGCTGTTTCCTAATTTTAGGATATCTCTGGTACGAAATGGAGATAGAATCCCATCTCATGAGCAGATTGTGGTCCAGGAATATCTTGACAAAGTAAGGATGTTTACAAACATTACTATTATGATAGTACAGTGAAACCTCAGTTAAGCAGACATCCTCGGGACCTTCCCAAGTGTCTGCTTGATAGAGGGTGTACCCTTAATAGGGGTTTGTAAAAATTGTGCAATGTTTGGTAATGATAAACATTCAATGGTTACTCTGTGATAAAGTTCCATGTCCTTGATGTAGCTATCCAGAGTTTAAGAGCATTACCTTTCATTACCAACTTTAATTTGTTGGTATGATATCTGTCTATTAGATGGTTTTTTGACAGCTACATCATCATGAGGATTGATTACATTTAATCGACTATTTCAAGGATGTAATCCCTTACACAACATTATCAGTTCAATCTGGTGTCCACTTGATAGCAGTTTTTAACAATAGAAAGACAATTTATTTTAGTGCCTGCATTGGCTTTTAATGGAGGTGACTGCTGAAATGGGGCTCGTTATAAAGGGAAATATAAGACATTAATCAATTTTGAAACCTGACTCAGGGTCTGCTTAATAGAAAGCTTTAATTGGGGGTCTGCTTAATAGAGGTTTAAGCAGTTTTTAACAATAGAAAGACAATTTATTTTAGTGCCTGCATTGGCTTTTAATGGAGGTGACTGCTGAAATGGGGCTCGTTATAAAGGGAAATATAAGACATTAATCAATTTTGAAACCTGACTCAGGGTCTGCTTAATAGAAAGCTTTAATTGGGGGTCTGCTTAATAGAGGTTTTATTTTAATTGCAATAATAATTCCGGATCCAGGTGTTTAAAGGCTGATTACCATTGACCCAAGGTTAAATTTCAGTTGGGGGTTTTTTATTCCTTTGTACAAGAGTTCTTTTCATGAAAATTTTTTTTTTAGAGCATCCAATAATAAAATTTTTGACCAAAAGAATTTTTAGAATTTTTTTCAAAGAGTAAGCTTTTAAATCTGGAATTATATCTCACATTTACCTTGGGTTATCTTAACCAAGCTTTGAACAACCCACCCTTGTTGCATTAAGTAAATTAGACACTTGAATGAATTGAACATGTATAGTATGCATTTGGGTACAAAGAGTAGCAGGGATTAAGCATTAATATAACTTTTTAATTTTGTTCATGAAAGTTTTTGTTGCTTTTGTACTAATGAATTCATTGGTTTTGCATTTATAGCCTTTTCTCCTCGAGGGATTCAAATTTGATCTTAGAGTATATGTTTTGGTTACATCATGTGATCCACTGAGGATATTTTTGTATCATGATGGACTTGTAAGTAATTAGTTTATGTTATCATTGAACACTGTTGTAGCACTGCCATAAACATAATTCATGAAAAAAGGAAAAGCTTTACCTTCCAAACACACCTTCCTTTCTTTGTTATATAAATACCAATCTGTTGTACTGTAAATGTAACGATAAATGTGCCTGAAACCTCCTTTCTTTTCCACTTGACTCTTCATGTGCATGTATTCCAACTGAACCCCAGGAACAGGATATTTTAAAATATCACTAAATAATTAACTTTAGTTGATAAACCTGGAATCACCTCAGTGTGATTGTGTTTGTAGGTTCGCATGGGAACTGAAGTGTATGAAAGCCCTTCAGATGAAAACCTGGTAAGAATGCTTTTAAATGCAAGTGAAAATCACCCATAGTCATCTTTTTATACTGGAAGGATACCTTTGTATTAGTTATGTTAACTAAATCCAATTATCTTAATGTGTACATGTACATGTATATTATTATTTACTTATATTATAATAAATATCTCAGTCATAATGCAATTGATTTCCAGTGTTTCCTTGAAAAAGTGCCCACACACTTAAGGAGGGTGTTCAGTCAAGGGGGTTGCTCATTAACAAACTGTTAACCTGTACTGATTCAGCTGTAGTTGAAGTTTAAAAAGTCATCCCTACTATTTAAGTGAGTAAGGGAGAGGGGAAGCTTATTTGAGGGGAGCACTTGTCTGACATTGTGACCTGTGGGGTGGGTGCTTATTTGAGGAAGGGTGCTTACCAGAGTGTCAAATAAATACAGTATCTACATGTCTATAAAGTTCTACACTTGTATTGATCTGGGTTTTTATTTGTCTTTTAGGATGAGCTTTTTATGCATTTAACTAATTATTCAATAAATAAACACAATGAGAACTTTGACCAAGATGACAGTGATGACAGTGGAAGTAAAAGGTACTGAATATATCAGTTTTTCCTGCATTTATCTTTAGCTTGGCTTTGTGCACAATTTTGTTTACAAGAGTAGTTTTATAGATATTTCCATTTAATTTGAAAGAACTGTCAAAAACATTTATGATTATTCTACAGCCATGTCACTTTATTGATGAAACTTTTTCAATTTCTATTTTAAGATCTATAAAGTTTTTGAATGACTGGCTCCAGTCCATGGACTATGATGTAAATTTTCTTTGGCACAACATAACAGTAAGTTCATTCTGTTGAAGGGTAAAATTTCTTGCTCCAGGTATTTTATTCAGGGCTTTCAGTCAGTTAATATAGACAAGCAGAAAAGTATGCTAGAAAAAACTGACAGTGGGGGTTGTCAGGAAAATACATGTAGCTTGAAAATGACCAAGAGTCAGGCACAGTCTATGTTCTGATGCATGTGTTCAAACCATTCCCCACGAAAAAAAAAACCCAAACAAAACATTGATGGAAAGAATAGTTACAGTATTGGAAGATAAAATTACATTTGAGGTTTTCATAGGATGGCTGTGGAATGAGTGTGACCTTTTCATAAGCTATGTGTTCTCATAAATTCATGTTCTCTATATGGAATATTCTATTCCACATCGAATATTCTATATGTAGTGGGTTTTTTTTAAGTTGCTTAGTCTTGGTAGTTACTGTTTGTTTTTTTGTTTTGGTTTTGGTTTTTTCAGGATGTACTGGTAAAGACATTAATAGTTGCCCAGCCTCACATTTTGCACTCTTACCGAATGTGCCGACCTGGTGCACCTCCTGGAAGTGAGAGTGTTTGTTTTGAGGTTTTAGGTTTTGATATTTTGTTGGATCGAAAACTCCGCCCGTGGCTTTTAGAAGTAAGTGAACACATATCCTTTCACTATCACACGCGCAGAAGCTGTGTTTATATACAGATCAGTTTTCATCGTTTGAATTTGATTTTCATGCTCTGTAATGTCTCCATGAACGAAAGAAAGGAGACTCTGCTCGCCAGGTAGTCTTATACATACTTACCTAACGTTTGAAACGATTTTTAAGTCAAGTTCACTCAATTCTTGTTTTCTTTATTTGTTTTCCCCTGAAATCATCTGAGTTATCATTTGGAGGAATATCAATTTTGGAACAAGAAAAGTTCAAATTATACAGGCATCTCTACATTTTGTGAAGTATAAACCTTTGATTCCGTTTTTTGGCTACGTACGTACAAACAGCCGCCATTTTGCAGAAGGTCCCCCTTAAGGAAAACCTCACAAAATTGCACTTTTTTTTTGTTTTTTGCTTCCTATGGCCCCATATGAAATTGACCCAAATTCCACGGAAGTTTATTTGTTATTTTTCTTACCTTACGAATTTGTTGTTTTTGTTGTTTTCCTTTTCCGAGAAAGAAAACTTTGCATAAGGTAAAAAGTTTGGTCAGGAGAACTTCGCGGCAACTACGAATTCTTGACGTACAGACTTGTTTCCAGACTCTTCCATTTTGTGCTCGATTTTAAGCTTCTTTTTTGTAGAATGTGTTTAGAATTTTAGGATTGTTTGGTTTTGAAAAACGATCATTATTTCGCTACCCTTTGTTCTACACGGGAATGTGTAAGATGAAGTCAAATTAAGTTAATGTTTATTTTGAGAATTTTCCCAGCTTGCATAAAACCCTAATATTTTAGCAGGGGAAAGGTTTTCAAAATTTCCACCTGAGAATCTAGTCTGTAGCTACGTCTAGTAAGTTTCGATAGGGTAGAAGGAAATTTACTTCAAGATAATTATTTTGACTTGTTCTTTCTTTTCTGAATTTTACAGGTGAATCGATCACCCAGTTTCGGCACTGACACCAAACTTGATAGTGAAATTAAAGGGGGAGTGTTAACTGATGCACTGAATTTGCTTAACATCAGGTGCAGTATTTCTTAACAAGGACATGATTGATGTTCTGTTATGTATTGAAGTCTGCGCTTTATGATGAGTTTGGTTAAATCTAATCATGATCAGCAAAACTTTACACGTGATGGCTCAGTTGGTAGAGCCGCACCTCGATTCTATTTTTTTTTTGTTTTTTGCGGGGGATGGTCTTGGACTCGACCACTATTCTGTGGGAGGAGTGGGTGAATTCATTAAGGACCACTCTGAATGAATAATTTATTCAGTGCCATGACTGATTTGGGGAACTGCTCAGTTCTTCCAGTTTAAATGTAGAGAAAAGCAGGAAAATTGTCGTATTTTTTAAAATATTTTAGGGTCAGTGACAAACGTCGTGGCATGGCGGCTGAAAAGGCAGAAGCACAGAAAAGACTCTTAACACAGCCAAAAAGGAATGAGTACTCCATGTCGGTAAGGTTTTATCAACCTTTTACACCCTAACATCCGTTTACATATTCTCCATACTGTTCTTTATACATTTCCTAAGGTGTGGCAAGGAGAAGTTGTTTAACAATCAAGAACTTCTTTAGTTGGTGATCATTTCCTATATTCTCCTGACCTGAATGTGTGTTTTATGGGTGATATTGTGAGGAGAAATTAGATGCGAGTCACTCTTAGGGGTTAAAGGGTTGATAAGGTGTTATTAGCCAAGAGATTGTACCGAAAATTCATGTGATTGAATTTTTATGGCCACTACTTGCCCTGTTTAATAATTTCTCCTTTCTTAGGAACTGGAAAAGAAGAAGATGATTTTAAATAAACGTCGAACGGAACTTGTAAGTTCTTGCCACTTTTCAGATGATTTATCTTTGATTTGAATCTGAAAGAAAACAATACACCATTATTTTTACTACAGAAAGAGAGACTAAATCAATTAAGGAGAGAGACGGCAAGAGAAGAGTTTGAGAACATGAACATGGTGAGTCGGGCAAATACGTCCAGTATTTCCCGTTTATGAAATTCGTTTTGTACAATAGTTATCACGAAGTGTTCTCATCAATAAAAGTCCACCATAAAACGCACGATTATGTCTAGCGCGAAAAACCAAGTTGAATCTGAAGCTGTACTAAGTACCCACCAAACAGTATTTTCATTTACAAGTGGGCACATACTTGTTTGTTGTCAAAATATTATTTTAGTAAGAAAGTTTTTTTTTTGTAGAAATAGTGGGTTTATCCAGTGCCATCAGTACATTGACCTTCATATCGCGTGTTCTTCCTGTGTGTTTGTGCGCGTGAAAAGAAAAAGTTTAGCCGAAGTAATTTTACTTATTCGGAAAAGAAACTCGCACTTGTTTCTGTTTTCAGTAGACTCCAGATTTTCAAGTTGATTAGTAATGCGGGCTTACACGGAAATATTGCACATTGCATTCCTATATTCTTTTCTTGCTTCTCTCCTTTCTTTTTACCATTATTTCTTTCCATTTTCTACTTAAGAAACTTTTGCTCTCTTTTTTCTTTATAATATAGGGAAATTTCCGAAGGATATATCCTCCTGAAGACAAAACAAGACGAGAAAAGTATAACGGGCTTTTAGCAGACGCTTTCAAGCTCTTCTTGTCAGGTATAATAAAATTTACGCTGAGAAAATAATTTCCTTTTCTCCCTTCTTGTAAAAGTTTTGATCCAATTTCTTTATCTCTTCCCCTTCGACGCTCTTACGTGGGAGGCATTTTTCCTACCTCGGTATCCTGTGTTATTCCACTTCCCTCGATGTAACCAGGAAGACAATGAAATTAATGTTTATAGTTCTTTTATTTGATTTGTTTGTTTTTCTAATTCAGTGATTTTACATTTAGGTAGAGCTGTATCTCTTCAAAAGGACGGTAATCAACCATTCAGCACCCTCAGGGTAGGTGTGAGGCAGTTGTTGGTCAGCGTATTCCTGTAATATCAATTAAATTTAGCTGGGCTTCTCCTTCGATCTCGAATGCAAAATTTGTGGAGTGAGCACGACCTGTTTTCGAGATCAGCGGAGATTTTTTATGTCTGTTTTACGAAAATGGTATCCTGTTATACCACTACAGCTGGTTAACGTCGATTAACAACTTGGTCCGTTTACTGAGGTTATTACTGCGAAAATCACTAGGCTTTTTTTTTCCCAAGAAACTCTAATGTCTTCATCATGACAGGATGATCTTTATAATGGGGTTACATCATGCATGTAATAATTTAAAGACGTCGGGCAATTCGAAGTTTATTTTGACAATTCAAAAAAGGCCGATTATAGTACCATCGCTCTTTGAATAACGCTACATAACTTAATGACTTGCAGGAAGAAGAAATCCTCGATTTATTAGAGCAGTGTGAATGTGATGAAAATATAACATTCGACAAATCTGGCAACCGTCCGATGAGCAAAGGACCAAAGGTAGTAGAAATGAGTTATTTACTTAGCACTAAGTTCCTTCCTCACTAAGGATGTTAGCTCCTTTCTAAGCCAACCCTGTCTAGTGCTGTGCTCCTTTTCTCAGTCATTGTGGTTCACCCTTCCTTCCTTTCTACTTTTTTTTTAAATCGTCCTTCTCCGCGAGGTGTTTGAGCCTCCATAGCTCCCATGCAGTCGTCTTTCTCCTTCTTCCTAAGTTCATGCCCAGTTTGCTTTCATCTTCTTCTTTGGATGAACGCAAGTGAACCCACAATTCAAACGTACAAAATCTTACCACTTTTTAAGTCCTTTGCCAGTATGTAGGATTTACAAACTTGCTTGTCGTCCCCTCTTTATTATGTATTAGGCAAGAAAGCTTGTTCATCTCTATATCTATTATTTATTTCTACATTTAGCCCTTGTCATCCATGCCAAGTGCTAAATCCATCACAAACAAGGAGGACTCTTCAACTTCGTCCTCTTCAGTTTCTTCAAACCCACAACAGACCTCGACGTCATCATCGTTCAGACCCGTTTCTGCCCAAAAGGCGCCAAACTCGGCCAATAACGGCCTGATATTACCACGCTCCTCCGCGCATAGAATCGTGACGTCGTCTTCATCTCCTCCAATGAAATTCAATCCCGTGGTGGTGAGTGTCCACATTTGTCTCTTATTGGCCTGAGCTGGGATTTTTACTTTAACACGAGTATTTGGTTTTTGTCTCGTGGTTCGCCAAGGTTTGGTTGGGGAGGCTAATGTGTTATTCATATATAATAAAATACACAATCACTCCTTTTGCTTAGGACGCTGCTTTTTTGGATGCCGCTGTCCGGGAGAGAGAAGAAGAATTATGCCGGCGAACACTGCAGGCTTTGCTTGACATGAGGATTAAATTTCCAGGAAAAACAGACGAGGAAGCAGAAGTCATTTTAGAAAGTGTAAGTGGTGAACTTATGTATCCGAGTATTAGATTATTCGCCATGAAAGACTGTTGCTATTTCCCTCTATTTAACCTGTCTGAACAGAATTCGTGGTTGATCGTCATCACAGGATTCATTAGAATGTGTGTGTTACGTAGCAACATCTCTAGTGACCACCGCAGCACAACTGCGTGCTCAGTCGACCAATAACATTCTATGTAATTTTTTTAGATCCAGGATAATTGGAAATTCCACAAGCCGAGAGTGGCTTCCTATTGGTTGGTGAAGCTCGACTCGATAAAGCGGAGAAAGGTAAGGAGCTAAGAGGCCTGTTGCCTAGTCTGCGAGCGCTCTTTCGGGCCGCTTTACTCCATGGTTAACAAAAGCGTAGGGTACAAATCAGCAAGTGTCTCATTACAAACGCTGCATTCTGATTGGCCTCGCTACTCGCCATCTATTCCGTAACAGTAGCCTATCAACGTGACTGTAGCCTGTCAACGTGGGTTTGTAAACAAACTATACTAAAAGGCAATGTAAGACTGCATGTGCCTACTGTTGTGTAGTTGTAGAGTACTGCAGTCAAAAGACAATGTACTGTAACATGCAGAGGGTTTAATAAACAACTCTTGTTGATGCCGAAGTTGTGGCGAAAGGGGGACTTGATCAGAACAGAGTTTGTACACTGGCCAATTTTCAGGCAAGGGACAGAGCAATAAATCGATGTAATCGGTACATGTATTAAATGTGAATCAAATTTATTTCAATACTTCGTACATAGAGGGAAGGTACAGTAGGCACAACAAAAACTTAGATTGTTCGTTCTCGATTTTCCTGCGTGAAGGTTGATTTGGGCTTTGTCAACATAGACTATCACGCGACATAAATCTCAAACTCATTATCTAATTGAGAATTATCTTGTCTTTGTCATTGTGTTTCTGTAACAGGTTGTGGACATTGTGCGAACAAACGTTCGCGCAATTTTACAACGCGTCTGGCGAGCATCTGAAGTTGATAACTTGCGCCTTTGCCGCGTTTTCTCTAGAGTATTTAACAGATTGTTGTGGAGTCATGGACAGGGATTGTGGAATTGCTTTTCGAACTTGGGGTACGTTTGTCTTGCATTAGTTTATCATCAGTGTCATACCCACTGTCAGGATTTTATTTTGCGTAATCAAGCTTTTAATTTTGTTATTTTGTTGTCATTTGTAGAAACTCTTGGGAGACAATTTTTAGCAAGAGTACAGAGGTGCTATCTTCGGTGTGTAGATTGAAAGAATTTCATGTATAAGTATTGAAATCATTCGTAACTTATTTGAATATAACTTTAATATTTGAATTTTTGTCATTAGAAAACTTTACCCCCAGTTGGGAATAGTTTATCGTTCTATCAGGGAGAAAAAGATGAGATTTGGTTTGAGTTTTTGTTCCAAACACAGGTTTGTATGAGGTGCTGTAGGTATGATAACGAGAAAGAATTCCAGTAATTTTGATGGCAAAAAAGGTTATGCAAAGGAAGTAACCTGAGGAGGCTGTTTACTGTAATGTTTCATAACAACTTTTTTGAGCTCGGGTAATTCTCGAAGATGGGAAAGAGACGACTGTTTATCGACTTGTTTATCGATTTGTTCTGGTCTACTTCCAGACTGAGATGAGCTGCTGTCGTCGAATTGTCCAGCTTTGTCGAGACTGCTTGCTTATTGTGTATCAGTTTGCCGCTGACGCTAAAGTTGCAGGCGTTGCTTCAAATGTGTCTCAAGGGACAACACTTCAAGATTCTGAATTGAGGTAAGTAAAGAAATGTAGCTAAATTCCTGGAAATAGCGTGTAGCAAAAGGCAATTCAATAAAATCGAAGTAAAGCGTGTTCGTAATAGTGACACCCCTGGCATTTTTCTTCGTGATTTCCTGAGATATCGATAATAAATAACTTTGGAAACAGGTCTGCTGCTTGCGTTTAAATGATTCTTGGACTGTGCAACCCTCCAAATAGACTATTACTATATTTTTTATTTTCAATAAGGTGCTTGATCGCAATCGTTATTAAAACAGGACTGAGTTAAGGAGTTCATCTGCTCGACCTTTGTTGAGATAGATCTGTTTTGTTAACCGCCTCATTAAAGATGCTGTAACAAGGGCATCCCTGTTGATTGTTTGATGTGAAAGTGCAACAAACGCAGTTACATCTGCATCCTTGTCACCTTCTGCGTCGCCAAAACGTCTGCACTGGTTAAGGTCTTTGATAGGCACATTTTACACGTGTAGGTCTGAATTGTAGGGCTCCTTACCAAAGTAGCACGAATAGTACTCGATATTGGTGAAGGGTTTTTTTTTTTTTAATGTGTTCTTGCTGCTTTCCAGGCATGCGAACATTATACGAAGAACACCAGATCTTACGTCTCAACAAGCTTTAAGAGCAAGAATGGCTAGGCATTACAGGACCTCTCAGCCGGCATTGGAGCAGTTATAGGTAGGGACCGAGGAGTGATGTTCGCTTTTGGCCCCGGAGGTCTATGACCTTGCACAATCAGATTTGAAGCAAGGAAACAATTCTGAGATATCTTATGAAGATGAAGACGATCCATTCGGGCTTACATGACGTACAAACTAAGAAATCGCCTCAAATGGAAGCACGGCCATTTCCTAGGTGGCGCTGGTCTCGCAACGAAATTTTCTCACATTTTACTGGGAAGCGAATGAATTGGTGATCATACAATTCTCTAGGTTTATTTATGAGTGGCTTGTACAGTCTTAAATCAAACATGAAAATTCAGTGAAGCACTTGTTTATGTGCCTTCGACTTTGTAATTTTCTTATAGTTTTGTTATACAGTTTACGGGACGCACACCTTCATTGACTTTCCCCTTGAAATTTTCGCGGTCTTATTAGTTATTCTCCCGTCTAGCTGCTGTATATTTTCTCGCAAATTCGGCAGGAGAATTTATTGAATGAATTATTGTTGAATCTACGCAAAAACCCTCGAGCTGGATAGGTTTTCTTTTCTCGTCACTTTTTGGTGTATTTTTGCTCTAAGGAGAATTTACTTGTGACTAGCTTAGGATTAATGTGATTAATTTAACTGTGAGATTTTATCATAGAAGGTATAGAAAATTCTATCCTTGCTCCAAAGAATATTTTTTCTTTCTTTCAAATTCATCAAGCATTTCACCACCAAAAGAACAAATTACAATGTAAATCTCTTTTCGCGATTGTTGTATTTTTTGTTTTGTTTTTCGCACAGTAACATTTCCCATCACGATGAAGAGTGATAGCATTCTAAACGAATAAAGAAATTAGCCTTTCAAACACTTAGGTTTTTTATCAGACTTTTCAACAAATTAAACACAGCAGTTACGCCTGGTTCACACTTACGACATAATAGCATATGATGCTTATTTCCCTGTGCGTCGTTATTTATATGTTGGTATGTCCCGTTTATGTTATTTCGTTGGTGTGAACCATGCTTGCTTAGCTTTGTCAATGTCACGATGGTGCCAATATGGCGCTATGTCTGAACGTTCACACTGAAAACATAACAACATGATAAGCTTTCTATGTCGTGAAGCTTACGTCTTGAATGTCTTTATTTTACTAGTGTGGACAAGGCCTTACAAGTGTTGTTGTTACTTTCTTTAATTTTATTATTTACTTTAATACGGATCAGGAGAGTTCAGTTTGCAGTTAAGGACAATCCAATTTTTGTTTAGAGTTGAGGTTTCTTTGTTCATCCGGTTTTATTTATTTATTTAATTTTTTCATAGTGTAATAATTATTCATATTGAAGTTTCAAATCCATGCTGTAAATTTTTAAAGAAAGTATGAAGATATAAAAATGATTATTTAAATGAAAGGTATAGCAAATTTATTGCCAAACTAAATATGTATTACAATGGCACAGGGTTGTAAATATTTATTGCCTTAGATTACATTAAAGAAGAAATGCACCGAAAAAGTTAATAATATGCTTAGCTCTTGCGTCCCTTCTTTCACACGAGCTCTCAGATTCCTGAAAAGTCGCTTTTTTCTGTTCTGTTTTTGTCTCATTAGTGCTTTGTTTCTCAAAAATTAATCGATGAATTTTGTTTGCGGTCATTTCAAACTCATGATGTTTCTAAGTTGTTTGCCGTGCTGTGTATTGTTTACATAAATAATTTATTATCCATCTTGAAAGTTGTGTGTTACTATTTGTCCTGCCCATTTCAGCCAAACATGAGCTCTGTACAGAAAGCGTAGTAGCTCCTCCAGTAAGCGTTTGCAACATTGGAAAACAAATTTAAAAAATAGGAATATAAAGGAGAGAGAAACATAGCAGCTACACCAATCTGTTCGCCATTTTGAATCAGTTCACTTTTCCCCAGTCTCACTCGGATAGTGAAGAAGCGATCCAGCCATGGCACGCGCACGTGTCTCAGAAGCAAAGCAAATTACGACCAGGCTAGACTACTGGCTGCCTTTAACTCGTAACCTTAGTTTTTAGCTGAACTCAAGACCAGCCAGACATAACTTGAGGTCAGGTATCAACTCAGACTCAAAGATATTTTCTTCCCAATTTCAGCCAATTGGTGGTTTGAATTTAAGTGTGTAAACAAACTTACATTCTGAAATCCTTTTGCATCCGCCTTTGTCGCGTTACAAGTCTGGTTTATAATAACGAATACACCTAAACAATGATGAACAAGTAAATATGTTCCAATCTCGTTCCCAGGGTCTCTCTCCTTCCCCTTCCTCACCCCCATCTAGGGCGTATAGCTATTGTTGTAGCTATCTACACGAAACATCTTGATGTCGCCAGGTCACGTGGTACTTGACGCCTTGTCCACCATTGCAGAAGAAGAGTTTCATTCTTTCTCTGAGCTGGACGCCTACGACGTTAAAGAATTCGAAAGAAAGTCCGTAAGTTCTTTTCCTTCTTTCGTTTTTCCTCTTATCAATGATCAGCAACTTGAATCTTCCCCAGAGCGATTCGTACCATAGGAAAAACAGCCTTAAGTTTCTGTATTGATTCTTCGCGTACGGAAAGACCTAATGGGGAAAGCTAAGTCGATCAAAATATTAAAGGGAGTTAGTTTCTTAAGAAACCGTGGTGCTGCGTCGGTGGGAGAAGAAACAGGGTATTTTAGTACTATCAGCTGAGTTGATAACGTAAATTGGCCACCGTAAAGAGTTTCAAAACTGACGATTCGAGTGTTAGCCCTTCGTCAGAGCGTTAGAAACGAAAGCTTTGAAACTCTTTACGGTGGCCGTAAGCTATCGTTTCATTTGATAATACTAAACTACAAATTTTCTATGAACGATGGGTCACTTCTCGTTTCTTCCCTGTTCCTCCCGTACGATTTATCCTGACATAGCAGTATAATCACATATACAATGTGTCTGAATTCAATTTCATCGGCGAACGCGCAAACGTGACCTCCTATGTGCCACTAAGATAGGAGCTATATTTTGATCCACTTGATTCATGGATAGGTAGAGAAGAACAACAACTAGATTCATAAAGCGATTCTGATCGTGAAGTATACCAATCTTGGCGCTTTAACCATTTCTTGTACATATATGACGCAGTAGCCAAAAGTTTGAAATTATTTACACGCTATATTTCTGAGAAAAATGCTCCATATAATCTTGAATAATAAAACGGAAACAAGGTCACTGTTCAGGGTTAGATCCGTCACGCGTGGCTTAAATTTCTGAAACAAATCTTTTCATATTTAAATCTCTGAAAGCGAAAGAGATGTCAGATTTTCAAGCATTTTCAAAAATCAGGTGCACTATTTTAAACAACTTTAGGTAAAACCCTTAAATTTCATCTATTTGTCTCTCTTTCCGAGAACCACAGAATAACGAAGATCGTAATATTAAAACAGCGGAAGTAAAAACAACGAAGCAAAGTCGTACTCATGCAGGGCTTTGAGACTGGCACTTATTATACCACTTGCTCTGTTAAAGAATCGGCTTTAATCATTAACATTGTGTGCATATAAAAAACACATTTACTTAAAGGGCAGATGGGAATTTTAATTTAAAATCCTGCCTGACGATGTATGTAAACAATTCAGTATTCATCTTCTTCTGACCGTGAGGTCAATAAAAAAGCTTGAGGTAATGTTGTGTTTATGTATTCTCTTTTTAATTTCTAGGGCTTTGCCTGACTGTTTAAGGAAAATGACTGAGATTTCGGCCGGGACCAGCGAGCCACAGGTATATGATTATGTTAAGGGTATTGAAGACTTAAGTTATTACCCAGTGAAAACTCCTGTAATGACCAACGTATGTATTTCGTAGTTTGATACTCGCACTCGCGTTTCGTCGCACCCAGCGTTTCATAGCGACTTACCATACTTTCGTACTCAAGTGCTTGCCTCAGAAAAACTATTTGCGTGTTGTTTGAAATATTTTATGATTTCAAAAAAATAAGAATATGTTCTGCCTTTAGGAAACTAGTTGAAATATTTGGGGGCGAACTGGTTAAGTTAGGTGCGAACTCGCTTCACTTCAAGGGGCGAACTCGCAAGGGCGGTAAGGGGAAAATTTTCAACGAGCAAAGACTTTCTACCCATCAGTGACAATTTGGAGAAGCTACTTTCAAATTCTTTGGCCCCATTACTCAAAAGGAGGAAAAGGATTGTCAATTTTTCATATTCTTACATTCTTATTTTGAACAAAGAATGAAATTCTTTTCATCCCATCGTTTTCATTTGTAACAGGCTTTAAGAATTTCCCCTTTGGCGGATGAGTGGGGCTCATCGAAAGGTGGACTATCTACTCTAAACAGGGAGATGTGCAAAGGGCTGGTTCAACTGCGTAATGTATCGGTGAACTTGATTGTGCCAGAATACACTGAAGAGGAAAAGAAAGAAGCTTCAAAATATAAAGTCAACCTTACCAAGGTCGAAACAATGCCTGGTGTTAGTCCTGTCCATTCATTAGCTTTTCCACCCGAAGAATGTAAATTCAACGTGGTAATGGGTCATGGACACAAGTTTGGACCGCCAGCACAAGTCGTAGCAAAGAATCGGGGATGCAAACGAGTGCACGTTGTGCACACCGCAAGTGAAGAACTCGCAATGTACAAGAAACGTCAGCAGAAGACGATCCCGGACGGCGAAAAGAAGCACAAACTCGAGGTAGACCTGAGCAAGACTGCTGATGTTATTGTGGGTATAGGACCAAAACTTACTGAGTCCATCAAAAGCAGCCTTCGACCACACAAGAAGGAAAAAGACGTGATAAACCTTACGCCAGGCATTTTTCCAGAGTTCTCCAAACTAGAGCAAGCCCCTGAAGAAAGCGAGAAGTTTCGCACATTGGTATTTGGTCGTGGTAACGAGGAAGATTTTGAACTGAAAGGGTACGACATTGCCGCTCGCGCTATAGCAGGCTTAAACGACCATTCTTATCATCTTGTGTTCGTTGGTGCACCAGAAGGAAAGCAAGAGCAAGTAAAAGAGAGCTTACTTGAATGTGGAATCTCCCCTAGGCAGCTGACAGTGCGCAGTTATCGAGAAAGCCGTGAAAGTCTGGCCAACCTCTTCTGTGAAGCTGATCTGGCCATAATGCCATCACGAACAGAAGGGTTCGGCCTTGCAGCTCTCGAAGCCCTCTCCGCCGGGCTTCCAATCCTGGTGAGTGATAACAGTGGATTTGGACAAGCTCTAGAAAAGATTCCCTTTGGTATGTCTTTTGTGGTGGAATCCGACGAACCCAATGAATGGGGAAGAGCCATCAAGCGGGCCAGAAAGAAATCAAGGGACGTACGTCTGAAGGAAGCTGGCGTTCTGCGAGATTTCTATGATCAGGAGTACAAATGGCTGGAACAGTGCCAAACACTTGCGGATAAACTACGCTAGTGTAAATGATCTACTAGGTGCTGAACTAAAAACACTTAACATTACGAAAGTTCATAACATTTTGGAGCGTTTCTTCATATATCAAGGGAAACCAACTTTGTCATTAGTACTGCTTGAAACTTTTGTTCAAATAATTGTTAGAAGGCTTCTTCAATGGACCGTTGAAATAGATGAAAATCTTCATCTTTCTGTTTTCGGCTTAAGTGTTATAACTTCAGAAACAATTTTGATTTTTAGTTTAGATCCATTTTGATATATTTCAGTCAAATCTGTTGAAGAAAGGAGCCATTCCAGTCAACATTTTAGCTAGTAACAGTTGAAGGTTTTCAGAGCAATTGTTGTGTTTACCTTTACAGTGTGTCAGATAAAATTCTTTACATTATGACAGCCTTAAGCCTGCTGGAGCTTATTAAATTAACTTCTTTTGGGAGGGTAATTCAGTATTATTAACTAGGTTAATAACGTAAATTGGCCACCGTAAAGAGTTTTAAGTTGACGTTTCGAGCTTTAGCCCTTTGTCATTCGCTCTGACAAAGGGTTAACGCTCGAAACGTCAGCTTTGAAAGTCTTTACGGTGGTCAATTTACGTTATTAACTCAGCTAATACTACTAAATTACCCTTTTATACTCTCCCACCGACGCAGCACCACCGTCTCTTTGGAAACTTCCCCCCTTTATTATTTTGGGAGGTATTGATGAAGTAACTAAAAATATACAATACAACCTAGTTGTTCTTGTGAAAGATTGTTTACCTCTATCAGTAGCTACTGTTGTCGACATTTATAACAGTCGCCAGTGAATTAATTCTCGAGGAGTCTTTTGACTGGTCAACGAACTGAAAACCCTGCACAGCCAAAGCCTATGTTTATATAGCTGTTATAGTTAGCCCTTTTTCTCCCACAATCTGATTAGTGCTAAACTCTCCCTACTAGCTGCTATACATATATGTTTGAAAATTAGTGTGGACAATTTGGTGTTTTATCCAGATAACTTCCTAAAGCTGATGCGTTTTTATTTTCTCATCACCTGTTTTCTGAGTAATTTGTTGAAACGGTGAGGAGAAGTTAACTATATCACTTCTAGGAGTGAAAAGGTTATTATATTACCCCAATTGGATTGCATTTCATATCATCTGGCTTGCATAAAGGAGGATATTTGATTGTATTAAAGCCTTTACAAATAGTTTATCCATTCATTGATGACTACAATTGAAGCTTTTTATCCATCAGGTGGAAAACATATGCATAAATACACCCAAAGAAGTATATATCATCCAAACTCGTTCCCGTGGTCTCTCTTCTCCCCCCTCCCCACCCACAGCTGGGGTGCATAGCTATTGTTGTAGTTACACCTTGACGTTGCCAGGTCACGTGGTACTTGACGCTTAACTAACATGACAGAAGAAGAGTTTTATTCTTGTTCTGAGCTGGACGCCCTACGACGTTGAAGAATTGAAAGAGAATTGAAAGAGAATCCGTAAGTTCTTTTCTTTCTTTCGTTTTCCCTCTTATCACTGATCAGCAACGTAAAATCTCGCCTAGGGCAATGCGTGTATCAGGTATAACAGCCTTAAGTTTCTGTACTTATCCTTCGCATACTGAAGGACCAAATAGGGAAATCGAAGTCGATCAAAATTTTAAAGGGTGTAAGTTTCTAAAGAAACGGTGGTACTGCGACGGTGGGAGAGTATTAAGGTAATTTAGTATTATGAACTGAGTTGTTAACGTAAATTGGCCACCGTGAAGAGTTTCAAAACTGAAACTTCGAGCGCTGGCCCTTCGTCAGAGCGTTATCTCTTCGCTCTGACGAAGGGCTAACGCTCGAAACTTCAGCTTTGAAACTCTTTACGGTGGCCAATTTACGTTATCAATTCAGTTGACAAAACTAAGTTACAATTTTTGAAAACATAACATTGTAATCACATGTGCATTAGGTCTGAATTCAATTTCATCGGCGAACGCGCGACATGACCTCCTATGTGCCACTAAGACAGGAGCTATATTTTGATCCACTCATTCTATGGCACAGAAGACCAACAAATGGATTCATAAAGCGATTCTGATCATGATGTATCCTAATCTTTGCACCTTAGCCATTTCTTGTAAATATATAATGCAGTAGCCAAAAGTTTGAAATTGTTTGCATGCTGTATTTCTGAGAAAAAATGCTTCATTTAATCTTGAATAATAAAACGGAAATAAGGTCACTGTTCAGAGTTAGATCCGTCACGCGTGGCTTAAACTTATGAAACAAATCTTTTAATATTCAAATCTCTGAAAGCCAAAAAGATGTAAGATTTTGAAGCATGTTCAAAAAACAGGTGCACTGTTTTAAAAAATTTTAAATAAAACCTTTAAATTTCATTTCCTATTTGTCTCGCTTTCCGAGAACTACATAGAACAACGAAGATTCAAATATCAAAGCGGCGGATGTAAAACAGCTAAATAACGACGTACTCATGCAGTGCTTTGCGACTGGCACTTGTTCTACACTTGCTCTATAAAAGAATCGGCTTTAATCAGTTACACTGTGTGTTTAAAGGAAACAACACAGACACATGAAAGTTACATTAACCAAAATAGCGGATGGGAATTTTGATCTAAAATCCCGCCTGACGATGTAAATAAACAATTAAGTATTCATCTTCTTCTGACCGTGAGGTCAACAAAATATCTTGAGGTAATGTTGTGTTTATGTTTTTTTTCTCGTTAACTTCTAGGGCTTTGCTTGACTATTTAAAGAAAATGAGTGAGACTTCTGCCGGGACCAGCGAGTCAAAGGTATATTAATCACGATAAGGGTATTGAAGACTTAAGCTATTACTCATTGAAAACTCGTGTGTATCAGTGTCATAGAAGTGCTCATTCATCTGTGTGCAAGCTATGCCATGACAGTGGGATTATCATTTATATAGCTAATCGTATAACAGTCTGTCAAAAACTCCCGTCATATTTGCGCTAAGTGCGATTAATCTGTCGAAGCTTAGTGCCACCGATACTATAAATTAACCAACCCTTATAGGAATGTACGAAAACAGAGGATAGCGTCGAATGCGCGTTCTGGTTGGCTACTCAAACTTCGAACATCCTTTGCTATTCACATCCGAGGAACTCGGGCGGGATTCGCACCCGAAAATATTGTAGTCGCTGCAGGAATAAATGAATTAAAATCATCTTTTCGTGCTCTATTATCTCACTGTATTAGTATATACCAAGACAATTATTCAACTCTATGTTGAGGTTAGCGGTGGCTTCACGGCTCGGTTATTTTCCACCACAAAGTCACCTCTGCTTTGGTGAATAGTTGATAATTATCACGTTCTAATTAAAAAATAAAATATTTTAACCCTTTAACTCCCGTGAGTGACCGAGACTGAATTTCTCCCTATTATATACATACAATATTATGCAGACAAGTGATGAGAATGAAGAAAAATATCGATTATGGGATTACTTATTGATCAGATACCAAATTCTCCAAAGTAACATAATGAGAATCGTTTGGTAGACAGTAAGGAGAATTACTTATGAGATCTTGGGATTTAAAGAGTTAATCTCGCTATCTTCATGTGCAACAGGTTTTAAGAATTTCCCCTTTGGCGGATGAGTGGGGCTCATCGAAAGGTGGACTATCTACTCTAAACAGGGAGATGTGCAAAGGGTTGGCTCAACTGCCTGATGTATCGGTGACCTTGGTTGTGCCAGAGTACACTGAAGAGGAAAAGGAAGACGCTTCAAAATGTAAAGTCAACCTTACCAAGGTCGAAACAATGACTGGTTTTACTCCTATCCAGTCATTAGCTTTTCCACCCAAAGAATGTAAATTCGACGTGGTAATGGGTCATGGACACAAGTTTGGACCGCGAGCACAAGTCGTAGCATATAATCGGGGATGCAAACGAGTGCACGTTGTGCACACCGCAAGTGAAGAACTCGCAATGTTCAAGAAACGTCAGCAGGAGACGATCCCGGAAGGCGAAAAGAAGCACAAAATCGAGGTAGACCTGAGCAAGACTGCTGATGTTATTGTGGGTATAGGACCAAAACTTACTGAGTCCATTAAAAGCAGCCTTCGACCACACAAGAAGGAAAAAGACGTGATAAACCTTACGCCAGGCATTTTTCCAGAGTTCTCCGAACTAAAGCAAGCCCTTGAAGAAAGAGAGAAGTTTCGCACGTTGGTATTTGGTCGTGGTAACGAGGAAGATTTTGAACTGAAAGGGTACGACATTGCCGCTCGCGCTATAGCAGGCTTAAAAGACCATTCGTATCTTCTTGTGTTCGTTGGTGCACCAGAAGGAAAGCAAGAGCAAGTAAAAGAGAGCTTACTTAAATGTGAAATCTCCCCTAGGCAGCTGACAGTGCGCAGTTATCGAGAAAGCCGTGAAGGTCTGGCCGACCTCTTCAGTGAAGCTGATCTGGCCATAATGCCATCGCGAACAGAAGGGTTCGGCCTTGCAGCTCTCGAAGCCCTCTCTGCCGGGCTTCCAATCCTGGTCAGTGATAACAGTGGATTTGGACAAGCTCTGGAAAAGATTCCCTTTGGTATGTCTTTTGTGGTGGAATCCGACGAACCCGATGAATGGGGAAGAGCCATCAAGCGGGCCAGAAAGAAATCAAGGGACGTACGCCTGGAGGAAGCTAAGGCTCTTCGGTATTACTATGACCGGAAGTACAAATGGCTGGAGCAGTGCGAAACACTTGCGGATAAACTACGCTAGTGTAAATGATCTACTGAGTACTGAACTAAAAACACTTAACATTACGAAAGTTCATAACATTTTGGAGCGTTTCTTCATATATCAAGGGAAACCAACTTTGTCATTAGTACTGCTTGAAACTTTTCTTTAAACAATTGTTAGTTAGAAGGCTTCTTCAATGGACCGTAGAAATAGATGAAAATCTACATCTTTCTGTTTTCGGTTTAAGTGTTAAAACTTCAGAAACAATTTTGATTTTTAGTTTAGATCCATTTTGATATATTTCAGTCAAATCTGTTGGAGAAAGGAGCCATTCCAGTCAACATTTTAGCTTAAAAGAGTTGAAGGTTTTCAGAGCAATTGTTGTGTTACCTTTACAGTGTGTCTGATAAAAATCTTTACATTATGACAGCCTTAATTCTACTGAAGCTCATTTAATTAACTTCTTTTGGGAGGGCAATTTAGTATTATTAACTGAGTTGATAACGTAAATTGGCCACCGTAAAGAGTTTTAGAGCTGACGTTTCGAGCTTTCGAGCGAATGACAAAGGGCTAACGCTCGAAACGTCAGCTTTGAAAATCTTAATGGTGGCCAATTTACGTTATTAACTCAGTTAATAACACTAAATTACCCTTTTATACTCTCCGACCGACGCAGCACCACCGTTTCTTTGGAAACTTTCCCCCTCTATTATTTTGGGAGATATTGATCAAGTAACCAAAAATATACAATACAATCTAGTTGTTCTTGTGAAAGATTGTTTACCTCTATCAGTAGCTACTGTTGTCGACATTTATAACAGTCGCCAGTGAATTAATTCTCGAGGAGTCTTTTGACTGGTCAACGAACTGAAAACCCTGCACAGCCAAAGCCTATGTTTATATAGCTGTTATAGTTAGCCCTTTTTCTCCCACAGTCTGATTAGTGCTAAACTCTCCCTACCAGCTGCTATACATATATCTTTGAAAATTAGTGTGGACAATTTGGTGTTTTATCCAGATAACTTCCTAAAGCTGATGCGTTTTTATTTTCTCATCACCTGTTTGCTGAGGAATTTGTTGAAACGGTGAGGAGAAGTTAACTTTATCACTTCTAGGAGTGAAGGGGTTATTATATTACCCCAATTGGATTGCATTTCATATCATCTGGCTTGCATAAAGGAGGATATTTGATTGTATAAAGCCTTTACAAATAGTTTATCCATTCATTGATGACTACAATTGAAGCTTTTTATCCATCAGGTGGAAAACGTATGCATAAATATACCCAAAGAAGTATATGTCATCCAAACTCGTTCCCAGGGTCTCTCTTCTCCCCCCTCCCTACCCACACCTGGGGTGCATAGCTATTATTGTAGTTATTGACATCTTGACGTTGCCAGGTCACGCGGTACCTGACTCCTAACTAACATTACAGAAGAAGAGTTTTATTCTTGTTCTAAGCTGGACGCCTACGACGTTAAAGAATTGAAAGAGAATCCGTAAGTTCTTTTCCTTCTTTCGTTTCCCCTCTTATCAACGATCAGCAACGTAAACTCTCGCCTAGAGCAATTCGTGTCTCAGGTATAACAACCTTAAGTTTCCGTATTAATCCTTCGCATACTAAATGACCAAATGGGGAAATCGAAGTCGGTCAAAATTTTACAGGCAGTAAGTTTGTAAAGAAACGGTGGTGCTGCGACGGTGGGAGAGTATTAAAGGGTAATTTAGTATTATGAACTGAGTTGATAACGCAAATTGACCGCCGTAAAGAGTTCTAAAGCTGAAGCTTCGAGCGCTGGCCCTTCGTCAGAGCGTTATCTCTTTGCTCCGACGAAGGGCTGACGCTCGAAACGTCAGCTTTGATACTCTTTACTGTGGCCAATTTACGTTATCAACTCAGTTAATAATACTAAATTACAATTTTTTAACGGACGAAGAGTCACTTTTACGATATGTCTTGAAAACATAACATTATAATCACATATGCAAAAGGTCTGAATTCAATTTCATCGGCGAACGCGCAGACATGACCTCCTATGTGCCACTAAGACAGGAGTTATATTTTGATCCACTCATTCCCCATGGCACAGAAAACCAACAAATGGATTCATAAAGCGATTCTGATCATGATGTATCTTAATCTTGGCGCCTTAGCCATTTCTTATAAATATATGATGCAGTAGCCAAAAGTTTGAAATTGTTTACATGCTATATTTCTGAGAAAAAATGCTTCATTTAATCTTGAATAATAAAACGGAAATAAGGTCACTGTTCAGTTAGATCCGTCACGCGTGGCTTAAATTTCTGAAACAAACTTTTAATATTCAAATCTGTATTTTAAACAGTTTGAGGTAAAACCTTTAAATTTCATTTTTTTAATTGTCTCGCTTTCCGAGAACCACTTAGAATAACGAAGATTGAAATATTAAAACAGCGGATGTAAAAACAGCGAAACAAAGTCGTACTCATGTAGGGCTTTGCGACCGGCACTTATTATACACTTGCTCTTTAATAGAATCAATTTTAATTCTTTAATATTCAAATCTGTATTTTAAACAGTTTGAGGTAAAACCTTTAAATTTCATTTTTTTAATTGTCTCGCTTTCCGAGAACTACTTAGAACAACGAAGACTGAAATATTTAAACAGCGGATGTAAAAACAGCGAAACAAAGTTGTACTCACGTAGGGCTTTGCGACCGGCACTTATTATACACTTGCTCTTTAATAGAATCGGCTTTAATCAATGACAATGTGTGCTTAAAACAAAGACAACACAGACAAATGAAAGTCACATTTACCTAAAGGGCGGAGGGGAATTTTAGTCTAAAATCCTGCCTGACGATGTATGTAAACAATTCAGTAATCATCTTCTCCTGACCGTGAGGTCAAAAATATACCTTGAGATAGTGTTGTGCTTATGTATTTGCTTTTTAATTTCTAGGGCTTTGCTTGACCACTTAAGGAAAATGACTGAGATTTCGGGCGGGATCAGCGGGCCACAGGTATGTAATCATGTTAAGGGTATAGAAGACTTAAACTATTACTCATTGAAAACTCATTTGTATCAGTGTCATAGAAGTGCTCATTCGTCTGTGTACAAGCTAAGCCATGACAGTGGAACTATCATTTATATAGCTAACCGTATAACAGTCTGTCAAAAACTCTCGTCATATTTGCGCTAAGCGTAATTAATCTGTCGAAGTTTAGTGCCACCCATACTATAAATCAACCAACCCTTATAGGAATGTACGAAAACAGAGGATAGCGTCGAATGCACGTTCTGGTTGGCTACTCAAACTTCTAACATCCTTTGCTATTCACATCCGAGGAACTCGGACGGAATTTGCACCCGAAAATATTATAGTCGCTACAGGAATAAATGAATTTAAATCATCTTTTCGTGTACTATTATCTCCCTGTATTAGTATTTTTTGGAGGCTAGCGGTGGATATTTACCTCGCCGCTTCACGGCTCGGTTCTTTTCCACCACAAGCCACCTCTGCTTCGGTGAATAGTTGATAATTATCACGTTCTAATTAGAAACAGAAATATTTTAATCTCGATATCTTCATGTGCAACAGGTTTTAAAAATTTCCCCTTTGGCGGATGAGTGGGGCTCATCGAAAGGTGGACTATCTACTCTAAACAGGGAGATGTGCAAAGGGCTGGCTCAACTGCCTGATGTGTCGGTGACCTTGGTTGTGCTGGAGTACACTGAAAAGGAAAAGGATGACGCTTCAAAATCTAAAGTGAACCTTGTCAAGGTGGAAGAGATACCCGGATTTGACCCCATCTCCTCATTGTCATTTCCACCTGACAGCTGTGAAATTGACGCAGTAGTGGGTCATGGACAGAAGCTGGGGCCGCCAGCTTTTGCCGTGGCGAAACAGCGGCGATGTCAACGGGTTCATATAGTGCACACAGCAAGCGAAGAGCTTGCAATGTTTAAGAAAGGGAAGAAAGCACCGATTCGGGCTGGTGAGAAAAAGCATCAAATTGAGGTAAAACTGAGCCGAGCGGCTGATGTCATCGTGGGTATTGGACCAAAACTTACTGACTACATCCAACGAAGCCTCCAACCGTACCAGAGAGATGAAGATGTGATTAACTTCATACCAGGTATTTTTACGGAGTTCTCTGACCTAAAGCAAGCCAAAAGGCAGGGAAAAAGATTCTCTATCTTATTATTTGGTCGCGGTGACGAAGAAGATTTTGAAGTCAAAGGGTACGACGTTGCCGCACGGGCTATAGCAGCCTTGGAAGACGACTGTGAACTCGTGTTCGTCGGCGCGGCAGATGGGGAGGAACAGGAAGTAGCAAAGAGATTGCTTGATTGTGGCATCCTCCGCAGACAGCTGAAAGTGCGCACCTTTTACGAAAGCCGCCTTAAGCTGGCCGACCTTTTCCTTCAGGCAGATTTGGCCATTATGCCTTCGCGAACAGAAGGATTTGGCCTCGGAGCCCTCGAAGCCCTTTCAGCCGGCCTCCCAATCCTCGTGAGTGATAACAGTGGATTAGGCGAAGTTCTTAGCGACCTTCCGATGGGAAGTTCTTTTGTGGTGCAGTCTGATGACCCCGATAAATGGAAAGAAGCCATCAGACAGGCGGGAAGAAAATCAAGGGATGTGCGATTGCGGGAGGCTATCGATCTGCGGACGCGTTATGATAAGAAGTACAAATGGCAAGAGCAGTGTGAGGCAATTGTGAAAAAATTACGCCAGCGTAAATGATGTAAGGCCTAAACTGAAAAGAAAAAGTCCATGACATTTCTAACAATTTCATGGTACATTACGGAAACAACAATATTGTTGATATGAGTAAACTTTGAGTGAACTTCGGACAATTATTCACACTCAAGCAGTTTAAGGCCTGCTGTTTCAGTGGACCAAAGAAATGTTTAAGAATGTCCATCCTATTTCCGAATTACTTTGGGTTTAAGGCTTGTTTCGTTCTGTTATATTTCGGATAAATTGATTGTACAAAAGAGAAGACTTTTTTTAGACAAAATTTTTACAAGCAGTTGTCGTAGGTAATCAAAGCTATTTTAGATCTAGCTTTGTTTTGTAGCGCGGCAAATATTGTTTTATTTCATTATCACAGCTGTACCTTTATTGAGACTTCTTTTATGGGACTTCTAGTGGAAAAGCTTGATCTGGTAAAAAGAAAAACACTCACAGAACACTAGAATCTATACTGAATTCACAGATATTATCAATCTATCATTTTCCCAGATGGTACCTAACAGTCGTCGATATTTGTGGCAGTCATAAGTTGGATAATTCAGGATATGTTTGCATGCATTTGAGGTTCATAAATGGTCTGAGTGACCTGTGCTGCAGAAGCGTATGTATTAATGAATAAAGGGGGTAACTGTTTTTAAAGAAACTGTTGTGCTGCGTCGGTGGGAGAGTATAGCAGGGAAATTTATTGTCATCAACTGAGTTGATAACGTAAATTGGCCACCGTAATGAGTTTAAAACCTGGCGTTACGAGCGTTAGCCCTACGTCCATTTGCTCTGACGAAGGGCTAACGCTCGAAACGTTAGCTTTTAAACTCGTTAAGGTGGCAAATTTACGTTATCAACTCAGTTGATAATACTTAATTTCCCTTTTATACTCTCCCACCGACGCAACACCACCTTTCTTTAGAAACTTTCCCCTTTATTATTTTGGGAAGTATTGATGAAGTAACCAAAAAATGGATGTAGTACAAAAATATACACAACACCCTTGTTGTTGTTGTGAAAGATCGTTTGACTCTATCAGTAACTATATTGACATTCATAACAGTCGCCGGTGAGTGAATTCTCGAGGAGTTTTTTGGCGAATATGACTGGTCGACGAGCTGAAAACTCTGCACAGCCAAAGCCTATGTTTATAGAGCCCTCCTAGTCAGCCCTTTTATACTCTTAATACCTGATTAGTGCTGAACTCTCCCTACACATATACGTTTGAAAATTAGTGCGGACAATTTGGTGTTTTATCAAGATAACTTCCTAAAGCTGATAGGTTTTTATTTTCTCATCACCTGTTTGCTGAGTAATTTGTTGAAACGGTGAGGAGAAATTAATATATCACTTCTAGAAGTGAAGGGGTTACTATATTACCCCAATTGGATTTCATTTCATATCATCTGGCTTGCATAAAGGAGGATATTTGATTGTATCAAAGCCTTTAGAAATAGTTTATCCATTCGTTGATGACTACATTTGAAGCTTTTTTTCGATCAGGTGGAAAACGTATGCATAAATACATCTAAAAATGTATATAAGAAAAAACTCGTTCCCAGGGTCTCTCTTCTCCCCCTTCCCTACCCACACCTGGGGTGTATAGCTATTGTTGTAGTTATTGACATCTTGACGTTGCCAGGTCACGTGGTCACTTCACGCCTAACTACCATTACAGAAGAAGAGTTTTATTCTTGTTCTGAGCTGGACGCCTACGACGTTAAAGAATTGAAAGAGAATCCGTAAGTTCTTTTCCTTCTTTCTTTTTCCCTCTTATCAATAATCAGCAACGTGAACTCTCGCCTTGAGCAATTCGTGTATCAGGTATAACAACCTTAAGTTTCAGTATTAATCCTTCGCATACTGAAGGACCAAATGGGGAAATCGAAGGCGATCAAATTTTAAAGGGTGTAAGTTTCTAAAGAAACTGCGGTGCTGCGTCGGTGGTAGAGTATAAAAGGGTAGCTAATTATTATAAACTGAGTTGATAACGTAAATTGGCCACCGTAAGAAGTTTCAAAGCTGAAGCTTCGAGCACTGGCCCTTCGTCAGAGCATTATATCTTCGCTCTGACGAAGGGCTAACATTCGAAACGTCAGTTTTGAAACTCTTTTCTGTGACCAATTTTAGTTATCAACTCAGTTGGTAATACTAAATTCCCTTTTTTTTAATCGACGAACAGTCACTTCTGCGATATGTCTTGAAAACATAACATTATAATCACACATACAATATGTCTGAATTCAATTTCATCGGCGAACGCGCAAACATGACCTCTTATATGCCACTAAGATAGGAGCTACATTTTGATCCACTCGATCCATGGATAGGCACAGCAGAACAACAAATGGTTCATAAAGCGATTCTGATCGTGACGGATACTAATCTTGGCGCCCTAACTAGTTCTTGTAAATATATGATGCAGTAGCCGAAAGTTTAAAATTGTTTACATGCTATATTTCTGGGAAAAAATGCTTCATTTAATCTTGAATAATTAAACGGAAACAAGTTCATTGTTCAGTGTTAGATCCGTATCACGTGGCTTAAATTTCTGAAACAAATCTTTTCATATTCAAATCTCTGAAAGCGAAAAAGATATATGATTTTCAAGCATGTTCAAAAAAAGGTGCACTGTTTTAAAAACCTTAGGTAAAACCTTTAGATTTCAACTCTTATCTGTCTCGCTTTCCGAGAACCGCATAGAACAACGAAGATTGAAATATCAAAACAGCGGATGTAAAAACAGCGAAACTGGCACTTATTCTACTCTTGCTCTAAAAAAGAATCGGCTTTAATCAGTAACACTGTGTGCTTAAAGGAAACAACACAGACACATAAAAGTTAGATTTACGAAATGGCGAATGGGAATTTTGATCTAAAATCCTGCCTGACGATGTAAGTAAACAATAAAGTATTCATCTTCTTCTGACCGTGAGGTCAATAAAATATCTTGAGGTAATATTGTGTTTATGTTCTTTTCTCGTTAATTTCTAGGGCTTTGCTTGACCATTTAAAGAAAATGATTGAGACTTCTGCCGGGTCTAGCGAGTCAAAGGTATGTAATGATGTTGAGGGTATTGAAGACTTAAGCTATTACTCATTGAAAACTCATGTGTACCAGTGTTAGTAGAAGTGCTCATTCATCTGTGTACAAGTTATGCCATGACATTGGGATTATCATTTATATGGCTACTCGTATAACAGTCTGTCAAAAGCTCTCGTTATATTTGTGCTAAGCGTAATTAATCTGTCGAAGCTTAGTGCCACCCATACTATAAATCAACCAACCCTTATAGGAATATACGAAAACAGAGGATAGCGTGGAGTGCGCGTTCTGGTTAGTTACTCAAACTTCGAATATCCTTTGCCATTCACATCCGAGGAACTCGGGTGGAATTTGCACCCGAAAATATTGTAGTCCCTACAGGAATAAATGAATTAAAATCATCTTTTCGTGCTCTATTATCTCACTGTATTAGTATATACTAAAAAAACTATTCAACTCCATCTTGAGGTTAGCGGTGGATGTTTACCTCGCCGCTTCACGGTTCGGTTATTTTCCAACACAAACCACCTCTGCTTCGGTGAATAGTTGATATTAAATTATCACGTTCTAATTAAAAAATAAAATATTTTAACCCTTTAACTCCCGTGAGTGACCGAGACTGAATTTCTCCCTACTATATCCATACAACATCATGCAGACAAGTGATGAGAATGAAGAAAAATATCAATTATGGGATTACTATTTGATCAGATACCAAATTCTCCAAACTAACATAATGAGAATCATTTTGCAGACAGTAAGGAGAATTACTTATGAGATCTTGGGATTTAAAGAGTTAATCTCGCTATCTTCATGTGCAACAGGTTTTAAAAATTTCCCCTTTGGCGGATGAGTGGGGCTCATCGAAAGGTGGACTATCTACTCTAAACAGGGAGATGTGCAAAGGGCTGGCTCAACTGCCTGATGTGTCGGTGACCTTGGTTGTGCTAGGGTTTACTGAGGCGGAAAGGAAAGAAGCTTCAGAGCATAACGTGAACCTTGTCAAGGTGGAAGAGATACCCGGATTTGACCCCATCTCCTCATTGTCATTTCCACCCGACAGCTGTGAAATTCACGCTGTAGTGGGTCATGGACAGAAGCTGGGGCCGTCAGCTTTTGCCGTGGCGAGACAGCGACGATGCCAACGGGTTCATATAGTGCACACAGCAAGCGAAGAGCTTGCAATGTTTAAGAAAAGGCAGAAAGCTCCGATTCGGGCTGGTGAGAAAAAGCACAAAATTGAGGTAAAACTGAGCCAAACGGCTGATGTCATCGTGGGCATTGGACCAAAACTCACTGACTCTATCCAACGAAGCCTCCAAGCGCACCAGAGAGATGAAGATGTGATTAACTTCACACCAGGCATTTTTACAGAGTTCTCTGACCTAAAGCAAGCCAAAAGACAGGGAAAAATATTCTCTATCTTATTATTTGGTCGCGGCAACGAAGAAGATTTTGAAATCAAAGGTTACGACGTTGCCGCACGGGCTATAGCAGCCTTGAAAGACAGCTGTCGCCTTGTGTTCGTCGGCGCGGCAGATGGGGAGCAAGAAGAAGTAGCAGACAGATTGTTTAATTATGGCATCCCCCACAACCAGCTGATAGTGCGCACCTTTTACGAAAGCCGCGATGAGCTGGCCAAACTTTTCCTTCAGGTAGATTTGGCCATTATGCCTTCGCGAACAGAAGGGTTCGGTCTTGGAGCCCTCGAAGCCCTCTCAGCCGGCCTCCCAATCCTCGTGAGTGATAACAGTGGATTAGGCCAAGTTCTCAAAGACCTTTCAGGTGGAAGCTCTTTTGTGGTGAAGTCTGATGAACCCCATAAATGGGAAGAAGCCATCAGCGAGGCAAAAGAAAAATCAAGGGATGTGCGATTGCAGGAGGCTATCGATCTGCGGACGCGTTATGATGAGAAATACAAATGGAAAGAGCAGTGTGAAGCAATTGTGGAAAAATTACGCCAGCGTAAATGATGCAAGGCCTTAGCTGAAAAGAACTGAACTTAGAAAAGGTCCATAACATTTCTAACAATTTCATGGTACATTAAGGAAACAGCAATATTGTTGACACGAGTAGATTTTGAGTGAACTTTGGACAATTATTCACATTCAAGCAGTTTACGGCCTGCTCTTCTAGTGGACTAAAGAAATGTTTAAGAATCTCCATCCTATTTCCGAATTACTTTGGGTTTAAGGCTTGTTTCAAATTGATTGTACAAAAGAGAAGACTTTACAGACAAAGTTTTTACAAGCAGTTGTTGTAGATAATCGAAGCTACTTTAGATCTAGCTTTGTTTTGTAGTGCGGCAAACAATGTTATATTTCATCATCACAGCTGTACCTTTATTGAGACTTCTTTTATGGGACTTCTAGTAGAAAAGCTTGATCTAGCAAAAAGAAAAACACTCACAGAACACTAGAATCTATACTGAATTCACAGATCTTATCGATCAATCATTTTGCCAGATGGTATCTAACAGTCGTTGATATTTGTGGTAGATAGGTTGGATAATTCATGACATGTTTGCATGCATTTGAGGTTGATAAACGGCCTGAGTGACCTGTGTTGTTGAAGCGTATGTATTCATGAATAAAGGGGGTAACTGTTTCCAAAGAAACTGTTGTGCTGCATCGGTGGGAGAGTATAGCAGGGTGATTAAGTGTCATCAACTAAGTTGATAAGGTAAATTGGCCACCGTAAAGAGTTTAAAACCTGGCGTTTCGAGTGTTAGCCCTACGTCCATTTGCTCTGACGAAGATAAGTTATCAAGATAACTTCCTTAAGCTGATACATTTCTATTTTCTCGCCACCTGTTTGTAGGATAATGTGTCAAAAACCGTCAGGAGAAGTTAACTACATCCCTTCTAGGAGTTGAAAACCCCAATTGGAATTCATTTATTAACATCTGGCTTGCATAAAGAAGGATATTTGATTGCATCAAAGCCAGCAATAGTTTATTCCATTCATTGCTGACTACAACTGAAGCTTTTTTCTCCAACGGGTGGTGAGCAAAAAAATGCTTTTTCGTTTTCTTTGTTATCGTAGAAAAAGTACAAAAATATTGTTTCTCACGCTTTCTCGTTATAAAACAAAATTATATAGAAGACTAAAAAAAAAATTCATTTCTGAATTCATAAGTGTAAATATTGGTTGCTAAGTGACGAGAACTTATCTTTTCAACGCTTCCATGTTACCGACTTATCTCTAAAAATTGGATGTCAGAAATAGATATTAATGTAAACGATTGTATCAAAGCCTTTACTAATAGCTTATTCCATTTATTGATGACTACAACTGAAGCTTTTTTTTCCAACGGGTGGTGAGCAAAAAAAATGGTTTTTTTTGTTTTCGTTGATATTGTTGGAAAAGTACAAAACTATTGTTTCTCACGCTTTCTCCTTAAAAAAACAACACTATGTACAAGACTAAGAAATAACTCATTTCTGAATTTAAAAGTGTAAATATTGGTTGCCAAGCAACAAGAACCTATCTTTTCAACGCCTCCATGTTACTGACTTATCTCTAAAAATTGGATGACAGAAACAAATATTGAAAAAAAAATGAAAAGCAAATAATTACTTCATTTAATTGCGATCAAATTCCTTTTCGATAACGAGGAACTTATATAAAATTTGCCTCGTTCCCAACCTGTGGTTTAGTAGCTCAACTGGAAGAAGCAACTAACTAGAATCTGAAAAGAAACGGATTCGAAATTCGGACAAACCGAGAAATCTTCAGGCTTCTTTAGTGACATTCCTCACTTGCAGCTCACCTGCAGTGATTAGTTCTTTCCTTGAACTCGACTTATCTATGAATTTAATTACGACTGTTGGTCACCTTCATCGTGTCAGTCATTCAACAAAAAATTTCAATGTTTGATTCTACAATTTTATGGTTCCTTAACAGTATTGCGAAGTCGATCGTTAATTGTTTCCTTTCTCTTATGCGGCAACCTGCGGTTGTTCAGCTTTGCGGCGTTCTTCATGGCAGGACTGGGTTTCTTTGCTGTAGGTCGCGTCAGTTGCATGTATGACTCTCTCTGGCTAAGTTCTCTGTATCCTGCTTCATCTCGGTTGTTTGTGGTGTGATGATCTTGGGGACCTGTGGTACTTTGGTACGCCGCGGAATCTGTCGTTTGATTTCCTCCTATTTCTTCATAGAGGAATTCCACCTCGTTTACTGAGGGAACACCCCCTCGAGGAATACCCCCTCGAGGAAGGCAGCTGGCGTTTTTCGAGTCTACGTTTGCTTGTTCTGTTTCATTGCAAGCTTTTGCATACGATGGTGGCCTGAGATTATCGATCTCTTCGTATAAATCCTCCCCTTCTGGATCTACTGGGTCCGTTTCTTCGTCTACTGAGTAAATATCCTCTTCAAAAGAAGGCTCTTGACTCTCGGTGTTCAAAGGGGAGTTACCATCTTTTGAAGAAGGCTCATTTGCGCACGCTCCATGGCAAGGATCACGAGATCGTTCTTCAATATCTTCATAGAATTCTTGGCCTTCTTCTGAGATGTCATCGTATGTTTCTGCCTCTTCCTGTTCCTCCTCACCTACCACCAGGGTGTTGACGGTACTTATATTTTGATGACGGATATTGTCGATGTCATCATAAAGCTCTTCTTCTTCTGTATGATACGGAATTTTCTTGATACCGAAATTCTTTACATTTTGGTACCGAGGTTCAGTGGAAGGAGTGTTGGAATCTGTCGGACTCTCTGCCATTTTCCCTTCAAAATCATAGTCGGATAGACTGGTGGGTGAAATGTCTTCATAGCATTCATCCTCTATCACATCTGAAGACGTTTTGGAGCACTTTTCCACTGGTAGATCATCATAAAATTCTTCGGCCACTCGATTGATGGCATTTTCTTGAACATATCTGTAATCGTGTTCTGAAAGCTTATAACCGTCGTTGCACATCTGCTCTATAATTTCTTTAAGACAGTTCTTGTCTTGGTTGGTGATGTGACAGGCATTTTCAGGCTGAGTGATTGATGAATCAGGCCATTCGCTCTTTTCATGGCGCTCTTTCCACAATGACATTAGCCAAGAGTTCATTGGTTGCCTATAAGAAACGAGATGTTTGATTGTGAGAGGTAAATCAATTAAAAAAATCCATTAAAAAATCTTGCAGGGTCAGACCCACTTATCAATAAAAGCCTTCTGATATCGCCAAATGGTTGCCTTCTATTTTAGGCTTAAAACAACTTTCAAAGTCTAAAAACTCCAATAATTCGCAAATTAGGTATCTATCTTTTCCCGTTATCATTGATTTCCTTCATTCCTTGAGTTAGTTTGGTATATAAAGTGAAGTCAGAAAAATTGGTGGAATACTTCGGTATAAGTCTTTTACCGAGCCACACCTTGCCAATGCCTCCTCGGAGAGTGACTCTAACTACAGCCAGTTCAAATGGAAAACTTAGGGACATAGTTAGGTACTGTCAAACTTCCGTTTCTCAAAAATCTTACTGATTTACAAACATTCGTGTGTAATTGTGTGGTTACCTTGTAGTGAGGCAGTCAAAGATAGCGATGAACGGAGGCCGTTGTACCGGGTCGAATGCCCAGCATTGATGCATCACGATATACACCCAATCGGGGCAATTGTCTGGTGGTGATAGTGGCCCAACGTTTCTGATCTGATGGATAACCTGAGATGAAGATACTCAATTATATCAATTTTATTGAAGCGATAGCCTTGTTAAAGACTTATTCTTAATGCATACAATTCGATTTCAAGTTGAAATTGTCCTTTAAACGCTGTTTCCGTTATATTTGGGCCTTTGCCTTCGCCTTTCCCATAGTGTGATTCGTTGTAAGGGAAAAGGGGGAAGGGTGGGGGGGGGGTTGAAATCGCACTTTTTAGCTCATGGTTTGCCTAAATCTCCTTTCTGCTTCTTCCCTCCCCCTTTTTTATTTTGAATCCTGGTTCTAGTCCCAGAAATCCAAATACCTTTTCCTAAGGCACGTCATATTCCCATTTAACCGTTTCGAGGCTCATAAGGTTGGAGAATAACCAGCGAGGGACAACTAAATTTAGACACGAACAAAGTGAGAAAAAAATTGATCGAATCCACCAGCTAAGTGAGATCGTAAAGTTTTCAGCAAACAAACCTCCTCGGCAGCATGGTTACAGTAAGGCACCGAGTATTCCTTAAACTCCTGGCCTGTTGCAAAGGCAGTGTACAGTTCCCAACCAAGGACCGCAAAAGCCCAAACATCACTAGCATGAGTATAATTGCCGTCTTGGATCACTTCGGGTGCGCTCCTGTTGAGGTAAAGAGTGTAAGTGACAAATAAGCTGAAGCTGTCAACGTGCTATCGATAAAATATCTCTCGAAATAAGAATAATAGCGAAAAGGCAGATTTGCAGAATTTCAAATGACTTTCCACGCACGAAATTAGTTAATAAAATGCACTGTAAACCCACAAATCAAATGGCTAGCCTAAATTATTTCTTTAAATTCAAAATTAACTGAACTTTAAACCGACTACACTGATATCTACCTCCATTTTCTATTTATTGACAACTCAGCGCTGTGTTGCCGGATTAAGTGAGATATGTTATTGATGACCGTTGATGATTGACAAGCGAACCCTGGATTCCACCAGGGAGCCCCCTGATATAAAACGCTAGTTGCCTGGGTTGTCAAAAAGTTTTCAACAAGTGATAGCATTCGTGAAGGATTTTTCTTGTTAGATAACTATTCCTTCTCTCTGAGTACTGAATGAAAAACGGGAGACAAAGAGAGGAAACTTATCAAGGTAAATCTTGTGCGAGGTTTCGCCAGAATTGTCAAGTTATTTTGTTAGTACGGAACAGGTTCTCGAGTGAACTTCGCATCAGTCAATTCAGTTTGAATAACAAGAAGACAATTTTGCGGGTTTTTAAGTTTTCATTGTTCACATTTCCTTAAGATGTTAGGGAAAGTGAAGCATGTAAGGCTGTTTTGTCATTCAGTAAGGCGTATATAAGATTCTGGTGCGGCAACGGCAAAATACACTCAATCTTATCGATGCAACTTTGCTTTGTACAGGCAATTATTTTGGCGAAACCAAGTTATCTTTTGTATTGTTAAAAATTCGAAAAATAACGCGAGTTACTTTGATTCTGACTTTTATCAAACACGGTTTTTTTTTTGTCGTTTCTACTGTTTACTACAAAGCAGAATGTATTTCCAATTAAAATTCAAAATATTCTGATGCGAAAACAACTCTGTAAATGTCTGAGGGCCAAGCTCGTGCAAAATGAAATAGACAAGAACTTATTATTCAGGTTAAACGCCTCGCGCAAAGAATCTGGAGCACTCATGCATGAGGTTACCTCTGAGATTTAGAATTTAACGTTCAATTCATAGCGGATTATTATTATTCCCTTTATTATGCTTAACTTGGTCCAACTTGCTTGCTACAGTTCATGAATACCGCGCGCTGAAAATTGAATTTTTATTTTCAGCATAGTACGACTTGATGTCTTGTACCTATTTCGTTGTCTCGTTGTGAGCTACTTACCAGCGGGTTGCATCAGGTGGCATATTACGCTGAACTACACATGAGGCAGAAGTGTTGTCGTAAGCCCTTTTTGGTAAAAGCAAGGAGCGACCCAAACGGGTTACTTGAACCTGGAATGGATCATGAAGTCTCTTGTGAGTAAAAGACAAATTCTTTCAACATTGTTTTTAAATTTAACATTTTTAGTAATTCCTTGATACATTTTATTAGTTTTTGCTAAATTCACCTCATGATAACTATAGCTGAAAATGCAGTATCAAAAAATTTTGAAAAAATTTTCTCACTGTTTATATGGAGAAAACCAAAAATCACAGGCACAAAACAACACAAGGGAGTACATTTCAAACAAGAGGATGAAGCAGTTTGCCATCATCAAGAAAATTCTTTACTGACCTTAGCAAACAAATAAACAAACAAGCAAAGAAAGAAAAAACAAATCAAAATAACATGAAATATGCAAAGCCACCAAAAACCCAAGAGTACATCTATTGCAGAATTACAGTCCCTTTAATGCCTGTAATAAATTAAGAAATTTTATCGCTTTCTTGTATAGCAAAGAAACAACTAAACAGAAAAAAATACAAAAATCAAGCGAACAAAACCAAACTAAACCAAACTTGCATATCACTTAAAATATTGGTGTCACATTCATTCCATATCTGCTAAAATTTTTTGGAAACTACGTGGTTGCGTTACTAGCACATTACCAGAACAATTGATTAAACTAGTAACCCTGGTTATTTTAGATTTTCTGTCACCAGACCCCTCTCACCTTGTTCGGAGCTATTACATTGACATATTCGGCTCGTAGATCTCCATGAACAATGTGATTTGAATGGAGAAAATGCAGGGCAGAGGTCACTTGTGATAGGAACGTAACAATGTCACCAAGCTGGCATTGTTTGCTCAGAACATAATCTTTGAGGTTTCCGAAAGGAGCCTCTGGCGATATCTGTCAAGAAAGGGATTCTTGGAAAATTAGAGAATGCATCCTCCCCTAGTAATGACCACGATATTCTGGGATGGTATTAACTATTTGTTATTCATGAAAGTTTGTTACTTGAAGTGCCTCTGGACGTAGTTTGGAGGCATTCGAATACTTATAATGTGTATCAGTTCTAATGTAATTGATATCCGGCTTAGCACTAAGAATTCCTTCTTCTAAAGGTACAGTTCTCAGCTGCATATCCAGCCTATAGGCCTCTAGCCTATAATTTGTTTCCACCCGCTTGATTGTTAAAATATGACCCTTGCAAGAGTTGAAATAAAAATCGAACTTTCTTAAGGAACAGGCTTACAACAAGTCTAAAGTTTTTAATGTATTTGATATTCTGATTGAGCCGAAGTATGCCTTATTCTATGGGTACAATCACCACGGATATGCACGTGAGTCTCGTTAATCGTTTCTATTGCCGTCCAGCTATTATTTGCCATGCAACCGTTTAACACTTGGAGGAATATCCCTTAATTTTGTGCTCTCTCTCTCGGTTAAACTAAACTAATAATTCATGCACGTGTAACTTACCATCTCCACAACTGGATGATGAGAATCCAAGTTGTCTATTTTCAATATCCTAACAAGATCTGGCGGAGTGTTCAGTTTGAGCAGTCTTCTCAAATGATTTTTGTCTGCATTTGTAATCTTCTCCATCACCAAAGTACCATCCTAATAAATAGGCAACACTCTAAGCATACGTAAACTAAACTGTCACACATATAAACACCGAATGCAAGGACTCATTACCTTCTCATTTACTCTTCTATTTACCCAAGAATGGTAATAAGATTCCTTTCATTGCTCTTTACTGGTTTTAAAAAATATTATCTAACAATTAATACAACTTATTATTAATTATATGTATTAGAGAAGAACCGTGTAGAGATACATTCATAAATGTAAATGTGAGTGCTGTGAATACATTAATCCCAGTCCTCTTTTAAGAGTAATAGGTTTTTCATATTATTACTCTGTTTTCACAATACTATTTGTTATAGAGCAAGATAGTTAATTTTGACTTTAAACTTCGTCTTAAGAAAGATGTTCTCCGTTTTGTCACGAGCGTGAGGCACATCTGCTACATTTAAAGAGTGTTTCTCTTAAGACAATTTCGAAAAGATCCCACTAACCTTTTCGTCAACATATCTTGTGGGTGCATCATCACCTTTTTTATCTGACTGGCAAGATGTCTGAAGAGAAGAAGTAATGACTCGTTAAAGCTGTAGAGAACTAACAAACTGCACGCACCAGTATCGGTGAGATTAGAGAAGTTTCATTACAAAGGTTTTAAATCAAAACAATTTATTTTAGGACGTCAAAAAGGGCTTATGTGCTTATTCAAAACGCTCGTCCACAGCCTGTTGATCTAAACGCGTTTTATAGCTCATTGACTGCGTCCTTATGGTTCACATCAGTAATCCTCGGTATATTTAGATGTTAATGCAGTTGAGATGATTGTCCATTCTGACTCTAAGGTCGAACACTTGCACAGCTATTAATTTGGCCTTTCATAGTCAAACCTAAGAGAATCGCCAACGGGGGTCCAAAGGCATATTCAAACATAATCTAGTCAGCTAAGTTCTCTTTCTCGTGGAGGGGAGAACTGTTACACTATTTACTCCCTTTTTCGCGAGAAATTCTGCCAAGCCAATGTTAAATGTATCGGGCTAGGCTTCTACTACATAAATGCTACCAGAGATTAATTGAAAGGAATAATTCACATCGAGTGGGTTTATGCTGCCTTGGATGCGACCTTAACAATTTGCTCATGTACGACCTAGACCATTGGAAGGAAGATGATAAATAGCGCGTAAACTTTTGAGGAGGCGCACCGCGTACAAACTTACGGACGATTGTGCCTTGCGAATGGGTCAGAGACAAAGTTATAACTTGACATGTGCCCTCCGTGTACAAAAAATGGTTTGAAAACTAGCATCGTGGTTGGGGACTTACGTAATCGATGCAAGTCTCCAGCGGTGGTGGATCATCTCTTGGTTTCTCTTCTGTTAGGGAATGAAAATGGAACATTTATTTTTGGTAAAAAAAAAAAATACAAACCTGAATATGAGATACTGTTGTGCAGTCTTAGTTGATTTATAAGAATAATGCTTTCATGCCTAAAACTAAGTTTCCATTTATTTCCTCCGGCAGTGATCCTATGAAACTAATTGTTTATACAGAAGAAATAATTACCTGATTCTGGATCCATTGCGACATCAAGCACTTTTTCCAATCTTTCTTTTAAACTGGCAAGTGCAATCCTTTTTGATCTGTGCCGTTCCCAACACCGCGTCATTAACGTAAATTCTTCATCTTGGAAACACGACTCACGGGCTGGTACACCGTTATTGTATGCGACCTGCCAAATAAAGTTCCTGTTACTAACGTGACTGGTCTATATTTTAGCTTCATCTAGATTGAGTGCAGTCCTGAGGTAGTACAACACTTTGGAAGTTTAAGCGGTGGGAGGGTTCCTAGCGAAATATGACTAAACCCTCCTGAGCTATTAGCTACTGTTCCCCTTTGCTTCTGTGCTTTCATCTCTTCAGTGTGTGCTCTATTACTTGATAGGTGAGCTTTTCTCATCTTTAACACAAATTAAAGCATTTACATGTTTAGCAACATCTTTATCGCTCTGAATGTTTCTGTATGGGCGGCATCCATATGTGAAAACCTCGTACATTAGCACACCAAAGGCCCAAACATCAGAGGCAGTGCTATAGCTCTTTTTTAAAATACACTCTGGTGCTTTCCACCTCACAGATTCCTCTCCATCATCATGGCATACAACATCCAGGCAACAGTCATCGGACGAACAGTAGTCGTACATTTCGTCGTCATTTCGATCTAAATAAAAAACTACAAATGTCATTTCAAGTTCATAAATTTCAGGTTAATCGTACTATTGGTAATGTGAAGCTTAAACTCTGAGTGCAACTCTTGTCTACTATTTCAGGAGCTTAACTGCGGTATCATAAAGCGACTTATCCCTAGTCAGTCTAGGTTGAATCATAGTATATCGCAAGTAATTGACTGAGAGATTCCTATTAAATTTGCATCGATAATATTCAGGAATTCTGAGCAGAGGGATGGTTTCTTCAAATAAAAAACTCAGTGGAAAACCACATTACTCCATTATAACATTCTTCATTGTAAAATTTTGTGGAAAACATTCAAATCTGGTTTGAACATGGTCCAAGGTCACATTTTAGGCATTGCTTGTTCAGCTTTGTTCAAGAATCAAAGTGCTCTGTGAGCAAACTCGTGAATTGACGTATGATTTTTTAGATTATGTTTAATGTTATCTGGTTTATGGAATTTTGTGGTTGATTGTCATATCTAGAGTACGAGCAGTAGTTCAGTGTTCGCTAATGTAGCAAAGAAACAAAGTAACGTTGGGATAAGAAGGCATTACAATTGAAATGATCATGCTATTACATTTGACAAGGGTGGATGATGTCGTGTTTTAAACGTCTATCATTTTTGTTTCTGGTTCAAAAGAAAAGGTTGGAAGTAAATGTGGGTGAAAAGTGAAATTTACTGTCTTTCATTGTAAATATTAGAAAATAAAGGCAATATTGTCTAATGAAAACATTAACGATTCCCTCTTTATCAAATGAGAAAAAAGGGGACGAGTTTTGAGTGATATAACTAAGCCAAGCCTGCCACCGTCATCTTGGATCTCCGCCTGGGTAGATTTAAGTCACGTGCTAGGCAACGTATAATCAATAACAAGATAGAATTTCATTTCAGGCCTATTTATCAATTTTGTGGTGTGTAACTTTCGCATTTTAGTACGTTGTATGTATGTTGAATCTTCAAATTGTCTTGAAACTTAAAAGAAAATTGTTCTTTAAAAATTCACTGAAAATCGGTAGCTAAAATTGTTTGTTTAGGTGTTATTTGATTTTCGTGTTAACTTGTAATTTCGTCAGTCGTCGGCATCTTCTGTTGCTTCACACAGGAAAAATACACGCGACGAAACGTAATGATCAATTTTGTCCTCAATCTCACAGAAAAAGCTTTTGAAAATCTGTAAACTCCGAGCGCTTCGCAGAAAGTGATATTTTCTATGAATCTTCGGATTGTTTTCAAGTTCAAGGACTGTAAATTAAATTATGAAAAACGAAGGTTGTTCTGTCATTTCAGTGTGAATCCTTGCATGCCTGCCAGTCGCTGGCGCCGCTTGTTGAAACTAAAACGAAAAAAGAAACTCTTTTAAGATTATCATTGGCTTCTTTTTCACCCCACCACTATTCTTAGCAACAAAGGTCGCCATTTCGTCTGTTTATTGCTCGCCAAAAACTATCAAATGCACTCAAAAGCCTAAAATCTAAAAAAAGTTTACAGGAATCGACCAATCGAGTGAGCGAATGCCATTCCCCACATCGTATCTATAACTCGCTCTTGCGCATGCGCGCAATTCACGAGTTAAAAAGGAAGCCTAGCGAAAATGTACTCTTTTCATAGGTGATCTGGATCGCCGAACAAACCACTAGCCGCAGAACTATCAACTATAAATTTGTTTGTTATGGCTTACCTTCCTCAGCGTATCCTTTTTGAAGTTGTCGTAATGCATGCATGCCACTTAACTTGCATCTACAATTATCTCCCACGAGGATGTTCTCAGCCATCACAGCGCGATGTACCAGACCGCGATTCTCCAGAAAGAGAAGAGCTTCAATTACGTCAAGGAGCATCTTAAGTAAGATACGCGTCGGTAGGAGTTCATCGTCCCATCGTGAAGCTTGAACGAAGCGAAGCAGGTTGCCTTCTTTTTCGAATTCTGTGATGACGTGATAAGGCAGACTCTTGGTGTTACAGCCGAGTAGAACAGCAATGTTTGGATGATTAAAGCAGCGCAGGCGACGTAGGTTGTAGGCCTCAGAAATGATCTTTTCTCTCTTTCCTGAATGGTCGGGGGATTCACTCTCCAAGATATCTTGTTTTGTGACATTACAAATTTTCACGATCACTTCATTCCGTTGAAACATACCACGCTTGACAAAATACTTCTGTCCTTGGCTGATTGTCGGCTTATTGATTTCTAGTGTCTGATTTCGGTAGCGATTCGTAAGATGTTGAACGTGGAGTTCCTCAGGAAGGGGCTGTTGTAAACTTCGATTTTCAAGGAGGTGGCCGGCAAAAAGCGTCTTTGTGATATGATCGGGATTGAATAGCATTTCAGACGACAAACTTTCGAGGATGACTCTGCACTCTGGTTTCTTCTTAAGCCTTTTGTCCCTCAAAAGATTTATCATACAGCCTCCGGCCTCGATTCGTAATTCTTGATTAAAAAAATACAATGGTGTAAGTATAAATATGTTCAGAGACGAATATACCAAAAAGTTGCTTAAATAATTAAAACTGTATAAGACTAAAAATGTATCAGTTTTGATTGGGTGAATACCTTTCGTCATGTTGTTCATTGCAATATCTGATAATAGAGAGCCTGCTAATAAGCAAAACCTCCAATCATCTCCTCCACCTCCCTCTTGATACGCTTCGACTATACGCCTAAGAAGAATTAAAGCTTGCCTTTCGATGCACATTTCTGGAGTAGGGCGTTCACTATGCACCTGAAATGATAAGGTGATTTATCACAATCTTTTCATTCAGAGACACAGAACAATTAAAACGGACAGGGAGCAAGATGGACCGCGGAACGACGGAAGCACTGACAGACAGAAAAAGAGACATACAGACGAATGCAGCGAAGTACGGTCGAATACAAGAACAAGCATGCAGCCGTCTACAGAAAAACGCACCTTTCCGTGAAGATAACACAGGACGCAGTGCAGGTCAAACCATTCTCCCGTTTTTAATTTTTTTACAATTTTCTTGAGTTTCTCAGGAAACTCCTTCGTAACATCAGATTCCTGGTTTTCTAGCAAAGAAAGGCAGGTGTCGAGACAGTCGCCCAAGTTTGTCGCAGTCGCCTTGCCGGACCCCTTCAGCAAGTAGGAGATTGCCCCCTGGATGAACTCCATGGAATAGCGGAAGTAATTCTTCTTTTTGTAGCGGATTTGGGTGCAGTAGTGTTTCAGGTCTTGTTGCAGTTTTTTTAAACCGTCTTTGAAGTCAACCGTGGAAAAACCTGTCTGAATTTGGTAAATGCATATCAGGGACAGAATGCGCTTGTAAACAGACAGTCTTACTTCGCGCGCGGAGTCTGCTTCCTCTTTGAAGACCGCGTCTGGTGAGATAATGGAAGACCTCACAATTTTCTCCACTTTTAGTAAGCTCTCCTTGCAACTGTCCAGGTTATCTCTAAAGAGCAGATACTGAAGCTGCTGCAAGGCATGCCTTACAACTTCACTGCAGCTTCTGCAACTGCTTAGTTTGGCTAGGATCACGTACGCGTCCATTTTCTGTGAAGACGATTTCCCCCAGGATTCTTCAAGATAAGGCAAGACCTGTAGTAGTATGACCTCTTCCATTTCTTTCTTCAGCTTTCCACCTGAACTTTCAAATTCTTTCAGAGATTTATCAACATCTTGTAGAAATGATTCTTTGGACAAAGTTTCATCTACGGGATCTAATTTAAACGAAAATAAAAATGTATGTATTCTAAACGGTAAATTGGCATACTTGTACTTTTTTTATCAAATATAATGAGGCTCTTACAGCCGATAATAACCCAAAATATCGGTAGGATCATCATTATCACTATAATAGACTTCATTAGACATAAATAAAAGAAAATGAGGGTCGCAAAGAAAGAAAATTAAGAGACAACGTTGGGGTGATTTGGTTTCAGCTTTTTATTACGACCTAATAACATTTTCTCACTGGACAGTGCCCTGCGATAACGAGATTCTGAAATCTCGTCTATAGAACGTTTAAAGGATTCCTACATTATGTGTACCTAGTAAGGCTTATTTCGAATTTTACCTTGCATTCTGTGGATAAATTTAATTGGCTTTGGCGTCCATTTTGAGCCGAAGTTCTGCTGATAATATTCTTCTGTGACCCTGGGAAGGCAATAACTGCCCGAGTTACTCTCAGACGAAAAAGATTTTCTTCCTGGTCTGGCCCTTTCGTATGCGTACGTATCCTGATACGCTTGCTCTTCTCGCTCCATGTTAGCATTTCTTGAACCTCCTTGTCTCACGTTCGCATCTCGTGGAGGAAGAGGAATATCCCCTATAGAGAAATTTGGAAATGAAAAAAAATCTAAATTCAAGTTTTTACGAGTTTATTCCATTTTCGGTCTAGTCATTTGCCTGCGGACCTTAATACCTATATCTTTTTAACTCAGAGAGCTTTCATAAGTAAGAATATCAGCTTTCTACTTCAACTTCAACAATTATTTCAGATTAACATCAGTTTTGATGTAAATGGTGAGTCGTATTCAGTGTTATTCGAGGCAGGTATCAGTTTTAATGTACAGGGTGAATGTATATAGTCTTTAGTGCTAGTCGACCTGGTACCAGTTTTAATGAACAGAGCAAAAAGTACATAGTATACAGTACTTGTCGGGGCTGGTACTCCGAAATGATATATAAGCTTATTAAATGGCTATCATCATTTCATGCGATCATTTTAAACCTGAAAGAATTGCTGAAAATTTATAGGTAACAATTTTTTTCCGGTAGAAGTCTGTAGATTTATAGTTGTAGTGTGACCACTAAATTAACATTAGGAAATAAGCACCGTATCGAATCATGTGTAATTCATATTCATACTCCACGAAGCCTCCTATGTTTCAGTTTTGTTGGTGCCAGAATGATACGTGAGCATTTATGCAAAAGCTTTATTTTACGACTGCATTCATGCCCCTTGTGATCTGTGCACCCCTCTATCGTTAAAGTAGAGTAAGTGATACTGTCTCAACTTGAACATGGTAAATTAAATTTCAGCTAATTACTTCTACCAGCAAGTTTGATAATGACAGTCGCATGTTAAGTGATTCAAATACCTCTTGATGGACGTGATGAAACATTATTGACTTGAGCTCCTGGTCGCACAGCTGTGGCGCTATTCCCTGATATCTTTGTGACGTCGTTAACATAAACGGTGTTTACAAGAGCTGTCTGCCTGAATACTGAAATAATTGATAAACAGTTTTTCAAATTTGCAGGGATGAAAGAACGCCAAAGAATGGTTCTCAGAGCGCAAGTTAACTATCTAATCTGGAATAATTTGCGCTTCGTCTATTCATGCTCCAATCACACCAGCATTCGGCGTACTTAATTCAGAACTGCATACGACAGTTATCTAATGCATGTAATTTAATAGGACGTATTTCGCGGAAATTGTCCTGTGGAAAAGAGCAAGAAGTCCGAAGGCAAAAACCCTTCTTCACCTCCATCCCCCCCACTCTATTGATAACTCGCTTTCCTTGCTATACATTGCATCGGACCCAAGACTCTATCAGAGATCATTTCAATTCTATATTTACATCTGCACATTTCCCGCACTAGTGATTAACTGTTGCATGTGTTTTAGCGTACTTAAAATCGACTTCCTCTCTTTAGGTTTGATACTTCATTGGCCTAATATGCCGTCAGGTCACGTAATTCAAGGAACATCAAATCGGGAATTAGAATTGACAGTAACTGGTCGAAATTGTAGAAAACTTGAAAGAAGTCAAGAGACCCCCTAAAACTTACGGATGGGCAAAATTTGAGAGGATTAAGACAGCTTGCATTACTTAAATCAAACATTGTTGGCAAGCCCCTTTCTCCAATTCAAGCGCTATTTTGAAGACTCAAAATCATCCTTGTCTGTGATTTGGTTGTTATTTTTCTCATTAATTACGGCGAGTTTACATTTGAGAACTCGCAATTAAAGGAATTTAACCGAGGTACCTCGAACACGTCTTAATCGGCGTCAGAATTTTTAGTGCAGTTGTGGATCTGTTCAGGGTGTAATTAGTAATCATAGAAACGCATCTTTGCGTTACACACAAACAGAAGAATGAATTAGGCTTCATGACAACATTCTAGGAAACGATACCAAGTAGGAGTAAACAATCGGAAAAACTTCCCATCCAGCTTCGTGGTTTTCGTGGTTAAAGTAGAAATAACTTTCTCTTCATTTACATGTTGTTTACCTGTTGCTGAGTGTACCAAAAGTCACGGATCGGTTAACACTAAAATAGGACATCAGAGGAAACTCATGAAAAACGATATCTCAAAGTTTGACTGCGCCGATACATCTATATGATGATCTTTCCGATAATAAAATCATTTCCTTTAAGGCTAAATTTGTGAAGTACATAAATTCTAGAATTAAAATTGTAGAATTGTACCCTAATTTAAACCACTGATTATCCGGTGAAACTCGCCAATCAGATTATCGTCGTTTGCTGAGCAATGCATCTGCTTTTTTTTTTAGTTTTCTTTTAAAATCACCGATAGCCGTAGATTCCAGACAAATTCAAAGAGGCAATGGTTGACTTTATTCGAAATTTATTACTTAATAACTCATTCTAATTGGCTACACTGATTACGATAGTGACAAGGCTAAATTGGGACTTTTCCCTTGACCCTTGGTCTGAAGGAATGTCGACTGATAAACTTCCTCTTTAGTGTGAAAAAATGCTTACTGTCAGAAACTAAATTGCTTGCATTGCCAGTTTATGATGAAGCAAATGAACACGTTACAACTATTTTTGGCTACTCAGCGGGTCTAACTCCCACTTAACTGATAGGAGGTAGACACAGGCGAAAACTTTAGTGATTTTTAAGCTTAGGTTAAGAAATTTTTTGAGGCAATGCGTGACAAACATATCGTACCATCTTTATTGAAGCGTACAACAAGCGATGAACAAACTATAGAAAAATAAAGAAAGCATAAGTTCTCGCTTATTTCTAAACTAAGCTTTATAGACGATCTATCGTAAATTAACTCGTTACCGTGATTTACATTTATTTTCATGATGGTAAAATTAAGTTAAAAGCTTGTGTATGCAGGAACTAGAAGCTCGGTCCCGCACAAACAGATATTTTAGCTGAACACGATATCACGTTTGAGATTGTTCGCTTAGACAAGACTCTTGGAGTCCAAATAAACACTTAGGACTTCCAACGAATTAAAAAAGAAGCTAATGGGCTTGAATGAAAAAGACAGAGAAAATAAATCAATTATTTTGTTTTAGAATAGGAACTTACCGCCGTTTCCCTCCATTATTGATAGGGGCTCCGTCTATTTCGCTTGTGCATAATAGAGTAGCGGAGACTAAATCACTGTTTAAATATCTTATGACTTTCGATTCTCAAGAGAGATGGGATTTTTCCCCCCCTAAGTGTGGGTTTTTTCCCTTCCGTTTCGAAGGGCTTTCCCGCTAAAAGATATCTCGATGACTTAGCAGATTTAGGCAAGCGAAGCAGTCTCTGTGCATATCAGACTAGGAGACCTGGAACATAATTCAATTTCTCTGTGAAGTAATGGTACAAAGCCTAGTGCATAGGAAAGGTTACTTCAAGTAGTAACGAACTCCAACATGTCGTATTCTGGGAATGAGAATGTTTCGCTTTCATATGCCTTTACGTAAGGGACTTTCCCAGCGAAGGCAAGCGGATTACAAAGAGGCTACCGTAATGCATGCATGAGTACCACGGAAATGACGGTAGAAGATTAGTTTGATTGCTTCAGTAGTTATGAGGGATTCGGACCTTCGTTTGTATTGTCGTTGTCTTGTTTTCTGAGAAACTTTGGTTTGCTCTCCTTTCACTTTACAGAGCGTATTTCGAGTAAACAATTCATGGGAAAAACCCCATTTCAATTTAGCTTGTTGACTTAATGGTCAGCCTCTGGCAGATATTTGAGGTGACACTAAGGTTAAAGCTAACAAAGGGATCACAGGGCGTCATTAAAATATAAAACAAAAACAAAAAACTGTCATTTTAATGCTTAGGGAGTTTTTTGGTATTCGTTTATCACATTTTCATTTGCACGAGCAGAAATTTTTCGAATCCGCTGCGGTTGCAAATTTTCCTTTTCTCTGTAATCCCATCAGAAAAGGTTAATCTTTTAATTGATTTTGACCCAGCAAAAATTTGCATTTGAAACCCCGAGATTCCATTTTATACGGTACCAAAAATGTTCTCTGTGATATGCAGAGAGTGACAAACTAAAACGTCACTTGACAATGCAGATATGAAGGGCTTTTATAACCAGCAGAAATGTCTCTCAAAAGGCCAATAACGGTTCCATAAGGAGGGAGAGTGAGTAGCTAATCTGCACGAACTATTTGCAATCAATGTATTAAACTAGCCTGTAATTAGTACAAAAGTCCCCAAGTCACAAAAAGAGCCAGTTATTTCAACAAAGTTTAGCCATTGTTTGACAAAACTGCGGACTAAGACATCTTCAATTTAGCCGAAACTTTTATATGCGCATTTATTTTTGTGAACAGTGTCAGACAGGCAATGCACAATCGAACTATAACGAACGTCATTAAACACAAAAGAGTATTTATTATCGTAATTATAAAATCTGTCGCCATCAGTTGTGTTATCATTACTAAATCCAAAAATTGATTGGTTCATTAAACAAGGGAGTCTCTGCGTCTATCGAACCTTCTAAAAGTTAATGGTCATCTTGTGGAATATGAGTAATTATGCTTTGTTCAGGCTGACGGGTAATCCAGTAGACTTAGGGTGCAAGTACATATAAAGTACTCCAAAAGGTGTGTAAATTAGGCAATAAAGCCTAAATTAGTCTGGTTTGTTATATGATTTAAGTCCACTCCAATAGTTTGGTTTCTACTTCGTAAAGAATTGCCGCGATTTTCAGTAGCGCACATGAATAGGGCTGCTGCTTTGAGGAGGTTACTTTTTCGCGTGGAGCAATCTAGTATTTCACTATATTAGGTGGATTTTGAAAAAGAGTTCTCGTTTTATGCAACTCTTGTTTCCACAAAAAGATGTGACGTGGACAGTGTTAGTTAGGGGAAAAGTTCGACTCTATTCCTCAAAGTTTGATAGATTTAAATCGTTCAATGTATATAATAATATAAAAGTAACTACAAAATAATCACTACATCTGGTCTAAAAAAGAGACAAGAAATTGAAAATTTAAGTCCTCGTACATTCAGTGTGTTGAAATACGTTGCTACTTTCCTCAGTATTTTCAGTGCCGTAATGATTTTCTTTAAAATGGATATATTTGATGCATATACCTTATATGTATGCATATATGTATATACCTATACACTCTTCACTGAATCGGTAATATGTATAATGCTTATGACAGACTTGTAGCCGAGCAGAGGTATGATCTCACGAGTGTTATGTTCGAAATTTTGATTTTGTAATCTACTGGCAAAAATTGAAAATTGAAACCGTTCCCTTTGAAACTATTAACAGTAAGGGTCCTTATGAAAACGGCCATACCTCTGTTAGTTTGAGATACAACGCAGGCATGATTGAAAATGCTGAAAAGGACTTTGCAAGACATCTTAATATTATCTACAGAACGTCATGAATGCTTTGAAAATACACGACTTAGGAATTTCAAACATGTTTTTTCCCAATCAATGTGAATTTGAAATTTCAAATAATTTCAGCGCTTTAATGGTGCTCCGCAATTAAAGGTTATACGTATTAAACGAAAAACGTGACCTGTAATTTAGGATCTTTTAGCCAAACTGGTGGGATAAAATTGCGTCCATTTTTCTCGGCATCATCCTTTTCGTGAATTCTATTCGAAGAATTTCCGTCTTTACGATGGAGATTTTGCTGCCTTTTCTTTTTTTCATGCATAGTTTCCATGTTCCATTGTTTAGATTCCATGTCTGAGAGCGACAGTGCATGGGTGACATCACTGCTGGCCACCAAGTTTGCATACAACTGATCATTCGGTGGGACCAGCTCGTCTTCGAGTCCAGGCGTATTTTCTGCCCTCTTGACTTTAGGATATACTCCCCTGTTTCTTTTCTCTGTGGGATGTGGATAAGCCACTTTAGCTCCCTCCACACATTCTTCATGTTTAGAGCTCGTCTCTTTGGGAATTGCGTCTATGTTTTGATACAACGAAGTGTGTTGTTGATCTTGCTGAGTCCCCACATTGACATACGGCGAAGCAGGCGTGTCCTCTGGCAGGGAAGCCTTGCCCCCATTCATATCGATTGCACTGCTACCATGTGCTCCGGTCCTTTTCTTTACCTTTTTAACTTGGAGATTGAAAGTCTCTTTAGCTGGAACTACTCTTCCCTGTCCATCGCCTCTCGTGGATTTACCAACACCAGCGTCATTTTCCTCGTTACTCTCATTAGAGCTCAGGTCTTCAACTGTTATTGAAACTGGACATAAGTAGCCTGCGTCATTGTTATTAGGTGGCTTTTGTGGCTCAGGGACTGGCACAAGCTCTGGATTTCCTTCCACCTCACTACAGCTACTATAGACGGGTGAGATAGCACCTGTTAATGGTACGTCTGACGTTCCGTTTGCTTCTGAGTAGTCATCTTTGCCGCCTGCCATTCCAAAATTTCTGCAAACGTATTTGTATTTGTGCTTGGAGAAGAAGTCAGGTGAGCACATCTTCTCAATGTTATCACTGGAGGGGTGTTGCTCCAAACATGTTACATGGCAACCATCTTGTGGTTGACAGGTGGACAAATCTGGCCATTCACTTTCGTCATGAGTTTCTAGCCATAACTTCATAATCCAGGACTTCATTGGCTCCCTGATAGAAGGTAAATAATAGAATTGAACAGGGCTAAGTCTGATTTTAAATTCCCAAATTGTCATATAGGATACTTAGCTTTGGAATGCACCAAACAATTCTTTTTCCCAAAGAAGGGTAATTTCTCATAACATTGTCATTGGAAATAATAATTACGAACATGTGCTTCGACCCTCTTTTTTGAAACAAATTATTGGAAGAAATAAGATAATGTAACATTACTTACAAAGTGCCTTTAACAAGACCAGCAATTATTGTACTAAGTTCAAAGGGAATAACTAAAACACATGTAAAAAATACCTGCTGGTGAGGCAGTCAAAGATGGCCAAAAAGGGAGGTCGCTGCTGTGGGACATATGCCCAACACTGATGCATGATGATATATACCCATTCAGGACAGCCTTCTGGTTTACCTAGCGGTCCATTTTCTCTTATGTGAGGCAATATCTAAAAGACATATTAAAAATTGTAAGAATCAAGCTTACGATTTACACAAAGTCAACTAAACGAAATGCTTTTGTCTGCAAACTTATTGCATGTCAAGTTGAATACTTTTGGTCTATTCTTTCCAAGGTTGCTGGTCTTGAAGTTAATTACTCTACCTTAAGATAACATACATTTTTCAGTTTTCATCTGATAGCCATATTTACAGTCGTTGGTTGATTTTTCCTACACCACTCACCCCCAGCCCGGATTTTTCCGTTTCCACTTAGCTTTTGTTGACTTAGATGTCCTACCCCATTTTGCTATACACTTTTAGTATTTGTCATGTCACAAATTGGAAACTGACAGTTTACCTCTTGATTGTCCAAATCAAAGAAAGGTAACGACGAATCTCTTCCATCTAGCCCATCTGCGAATGATGTATACAGCTCCCATGCAAGAATCCCAAATGACCAGACATCACTTGCATGTGTGTAGTATCCATCCAGGATAACCTCTGGTGCACTCCTGCCATGAAGAAAACGTCATCGTGAGTGTCTTAATAAACTGAGAATATTGTTACCAAAACAAGTCAGATATCGTCCTCTTCAATTGCAATATGCAGTTTCTGGTTTGGTACGGTTTAGCCTTAAACGGCCGCTTAAGTTCGCAATACCTGAGTTTCACTTGCAGCCGGTGTTCCTGTGCCAAAAAAGTGAAATATTCAAAGCAAACTGCTTACCAACGTGTTGCGTCCGGATGCATGGCGACCTGCGCCAAGCAAGAAGTGCTCGTAACTTCATACTCACTCATAGAAAGAGGCTTCGAACGACCTAGACGCCCAACCTTTACCTGTAAAAATCAAATGTCAAATTTCAACCACCCTTTTTTTCCTATAAAAACCAAAGTTTCGTTTTCTTTCATATATTTATTCGTTAATGATAATCAACATTTAAGGTTACTCCTCTGGAAACGAGGGAGTGAAAAGGCTATTTTCCATGCACTCTCTGCGTTCATTAAGCCGTGCTTACACACGGCTGAGATCAAGAGGACGAGAGAGAGACAATAGTCACTCCTTGTAATATGTAATATAAATACCTCGCTGGGCGATACGACGTACACATACGTCGGACGGAGGTCTCCATGTACGATGTGCTTTACATGCAGATAATGCATAGCAGACGCCACTTGAGACAGGAACATTACTATATCACCATTTTGACATTGCTTTTCGATTACGTAATTTTTTAAATTACCAAGAGGAGCCTCCTCGGTGATCTAGTAAGAAGAAAAAAGTCAATGTTCTTAATCTCCTAAATTAGAATTCTTGGTTTTCCTTCGTATAGAATGCGCCTCCGTCACTTAAACTAAGACAAAGGCTATCTGATAGTAGTGTTTCCAAATTACTCTCTGAATGAAATTATTTAAACCATGTCCGAAAAAAATTTCAAAATAAATTTTTGTCCGGTCGTTTTAGAGCCAGGGCGATACAGGGGGAAACAGGGGTATACTGGCCAAAATTCAACGATACTTACGATATTTGCTGTTGGACAATGTGAATCCAAATTCTCTATTTTTAAGGTAACAAGGTTTGGATGTTTGAGGGCGAGGAGACCTCTAAGATGATGATCATCCGTTCTATTGATCTTCTCGATGACATTAGAGTCTGAAGCCTGAAATCATAGAATCGTGGGTGTAACATTGTGACCATTTCAGAACTTATGCACACATGGTTACAGTTATGCGGTGTTGTATAGACGAAGGCAGAATGTTGTAGAAAATTTTAAAAGGTTTCCAGAGGTTTTGAAAAAATTTATAGTACAACTGCATTCCTTCAATTCTTCACACTAAATTTTTTTTAGCACCAGGTTAGCTCTCGATATCTTGTATGCTTTTGATAGCCTCACATTGTTAATGACCTGACACCATAAAAAAAAGTCACATTATAAGGATCCGTTATGTGCCTTTCGTTTAACGTGTAAATTAACTAACCTGTCCCAGTTGCCTTTTTCTTGGAAGATCATCCGAGTCTGAAAATAGATTACAGTTCGATAGTTTTTCCTGAAAAGGAGAAATAAAAAATGGGTTGTGACCATCATCAAGCATAAGCTATACTGGTCAACAACTTTGACAGTAACACCAAATTAGTGGTCAACTAGGATGTTTTAAGGTAGCTGGATTATTCAGGACAAAATACGGAATCATTAAGGCACTAAACAAAAAAAAGTTATTAAAATCTATTGCACATTTGAACCGGTTTTACCTTCACTCGCTCTTTCTCTGACATGAAGTTGTGTTCATTGTAAGGACCTGACGAGGAAAAATTAAGAGAGAAGTATATAATTGTAAACTCACTCTGCTATCTACCTCAGTAAGTTAGGAATGATAACAACGACTTTGATCATGGGATACCTTTCATGTAAGTTATCTCAAGTAAATCTTTAATCAAGTGAGTTTGATGAATACATTTAGTCCGTCAGTCAGTTAGCGAGTCCGTCAGTCAATCAAAGTTATTGCTGCAAACTAACATCATAGGCACACTTTACCATTCGACACATCAGGGACTTCATAGTCATACCAGGAAGTACATACTTCGTAAACGGAATCTATGGAAGGAAAATTGCCACTCAATCGTGAGTTTCAATAATAAAAAAAGAAAAATAATAATCATTTATGATGATACGATCTTATGGTCACAACAACAGTTTAATGGTTTACCTGATTTTTTTTACCATGAACTGAACAAGATTATCTAAGAGAAAAATATTCTCGATTTCTACTCTACTTAAAACAAAAAAAAGAAACAGAAAAAAAACAGCAACAAAAAACAGAAGATAACAGTTTTTTTCATTCCCGTGAACTCACTGGCCGTTCTTTCTTTGAGCTGCTAGTTATTAAACAATCGGTTAGCGAGTCACTCTCTCAGCTAGCCAGGAAGTCGGCATTTCAGTTAGACAGTCAGTCTGTCAGTCGTTCACTCCAGTAGGTCTGTGGTCTGTCAGTAAACTAATCGGTCTATCTGTCAGTCGGTCGTTTGAACTGATGATTGTTAAGCATGATGAGAGTGTCACAGACTAATATCATACGAAAATTTACCATTTGGCATAGTGTAGCTTTCCTCGATAGACTGGGATGTACATTCTTCATAAACGGCGTCTAAGAGAGCAAAATTATGACTTATGTTGTATGAAACAAAAGAGTGAGATTGATTTATCGTTACACTTCAATGCTGTACTCGAAACTTGTTAAAGCCAGTTGTGTTGTATTCAAGTTGACGTGAGATTTAAGTCACAACAATCGCGACCGAAGTACTTCCCTTTCTATTTCAGTTTGAACTGAACGGGACTACAGAAAGATTAAATATTAGCAATTACTACCCTAAAAGATAAACGCCCCTCATGAAAGAAATAGGAGACGATGAAAAAATACAGAAATCATTGGATTTAGAGATATGAAGTGAAACTTAGTTCTTTCTTATTTTGCCTCATTCAACAACTATTTCTAAGAGCTGATCACAAGCTTTTCGTACAATGAAATAGCTGCTTTGTTGACAGAAGAATAAACGTGTACCTGAATAAGTGCAGTATATATCTTCAGTATTTCTTGCAGGCTGGAAACAAAAAAGTTAGAGGACTTTATCCACAACACATGCCTATATACCAATTATCCACCTTGATATGGAAGTTCGAGGAAAGTTTGTTCGACATATTTACTTCGAGTGTTTATATGGATGAAAGTTTCAAGATTTGTGAGATAACAGAAAAGTAGTGGTGATAAAAGTGGTTGATAAATTTATGATTGGTTTCATTAGGCAAACTGTCTTTGAATTTTGCTATTCCAAAAAAATTGTTTTATTGCAAAAAAAGTAATATGTACTCGATATCAAATTAAACAAACTGAGAAACTTACAAAGCTTCCGCACGTGGCGAGAGGTGGTGGACTAGGCCGTACTTGCTCTTCGTCTGAAAGAAAAAACAAACTTTGATTTTTACAATCACTTCCAAATTGAAGCCCGATTTATCAGCGCCATGGGATCATTTGTCATTGCGTAAATTGAATGCTACAGTTACTTCCCTTTTTTTTAAAAGCTTGATGGGTAATATCACCTTCCTTTTTCTCCAATAATTTTTTGCCTTCAGAATTATTTTAATACAGGTGCTATGTGTAAGATAAAAGATTAACATGAGTAATCACCTGCATTTTCGATCATCTCACAAAGTCTGCTTTTGACATCGCATAGTTTGGGTCTCCCGCGTCGTTGGAACTGAAAGCACTGCAGCATCAGGTTATATTCCTCATCTGCAAAGCACAACTCAAAAGGCAGGATCTCTCTACCATTCTTCACCTTAAAAACGTAGAGCCAAAGTATAAGTCCATGAAATCATAAATTTTGAAACCATGCCGACCCACGTGTATTTATTGGGTCTAAAATATGGTACTGAGGCTAACTTAGCATGGTGCACAATCCACTAGGATAACTCAAGAGTACGTCTCTCCAACAGTGTTATCTAAAAGATCCCTGCGGCGGAATAATTAAAGATATAAGATCTCTATAAAGAAATTCATAAGCACTCCTTTGATTCTAATTAGTTTTTTTTCTTGTCGATTGCACATTATCATACGACCCGTTTGACCCCGTGTGCGAATCACATAGAAAACCACAGTGAAGGCTGACGTGTGTGGTGCTGGACAGGTTGACGCGAGCAGGGGCGGGAAAAGCCGTCCGGCCCTGCACTCACAGGGTTCTTTTGCATTTTCCGAAAGTGTAGATTGAAATTTTGAAAAAACCATGAAAAGGAGTCACCCCTCTCAAATCAATTAAAAGTTTCTTAGACTCCAAGAAAAGAAAATGTTTTTACTGTAGAATATTTTAAATAGTTGTCCAATGCATGCCTTTCTTTTGTGTGCAAGTTCTTCGAAGTTTGGTCTGGCCGGATAGGAAGATATTTGGGTTATGACGCACTACTGTCGCTGCACTCGATCTGTACGTCATGGCCTCGAGCCAGATATTTTCTTACTAGACCCTCCCACTCAGTCTTTAAGTAAATTATATTTCGGGTTGGTCTACTGCAATAGTTTTAATGACACCGATTTCTTTCCTTCTTATTGTGGGGAATATTGAGCTAATGAGCAGAAGTGGGATACGTGGAAATTGAAAGAATTACTCACACGTGAGCACAACTCCTCGCTGTCCGAGATGAGCCTGTATGGAAGACACCCGCAGGTAAGCACCTCGTACATTAGGACCCCAAGGGCCCACACATCGGAGGCAGTAGAAAAACGGCATTCTGAGAGAACTTCTGGTGCTTTCCATCTTAGCGGGAGCTCCTCCTCATTTACTGAGTTTACAAAATCTGGGAAACCGTCATCAGCCGAGCAATAACTGTACAGTGAATCGGAATATTCAGCAGCTGCGAATAAAGAAATTCGATTATTTTAATAATCGAAAAATGAATCTATTGGTTACTAAAGGAGTGATTGACTAAATATATGAACGAATGACGAAATCAACGAAAGGCAGGAAGAAAGCGATGAAGGAAGGGATGAGTTCGTTAGTTGGTTTGTCAGCTAGTTAGTCAGTTACCAAGCTACAATCATTTCTTACTCTGGCTGGTAAGCTGCCGAAGGTGTTGCATGCCACTCAATTTACAGATATAACTGTCTCCTACGAGAACGTTTGCTGCCATTACAGCGCGGTGTACCAAACCTTTTTCTTCTAAAAAGAGAAGAGCGTCAGTGACATCTAATAGTATCTTAATGAGCTGGACTGGTTGAAGAGGAGGATTTGTCCCACGCAACCTCTGAAGAAACTGCAACAGATCCCTTGATTTTTCAAATAGGGTAATGAGGTGGTATGGCAAGGTTTTAGTGTTGTCTGCTAACAAAACAGGGAAGTTTGGATGCCGTGCTGCGTTTAGTAGTCGTAGGTTTTCGGCTTCTCGTTTTAGACTCTCTTTAGCAGGAGTGTTAAGGTTCTTTTCCACGAGATGCTGCTTTTTCACCAAGAGAACTTTAATTGCCACTTTCCTTCTCTGGAACATGCCATGATTCACGAAGCAGGTGGAGCTTTTACTTATGGTAGTTTCGTTGATTTCTAGTGTCTGAGTCCTGTACTTCCTAGAAAGGTGTTTGATGTGCTGTATTGTGTCAAGTTCACCCTGCTGGTTTTCGTTCTTATTTAAAAAATGAATCAGAAATGTCCTGGTCTCTACATCAGGACAAAACAGGGCTTTCTCGCAATGGCTCTGAACGATAGCTTTGCATTCTGGGATCTCTTGTACTTTCGGATCTTTAAGAAGATTTACCAAGCTTCCACCTGCTTCTGTCCTTATTTCTATGGAGGAAAATAATACGTAAATGATTTATCCTAGAAGATACGATCGAGAGAGTTGGCTTGAAAGTTTCGATTTTGAACTAAGACGGGGACTCATTGATCGCCTAACGGCCCATTTCTTAATTACCACCATGATAGCCATAGCGCTACTTGCTTTTTGCCTCATCGGTGAAGTGGTTCAATTCTCAGCTTACAAACAGAATGTAACTGATTTATACTTTTCGTTTCTGATAGTTTCTGTGTTTCACCTTTCGTCTCGTTCTTCATTGAAATGTCCATAAATATCGTAGCTGCCAGCATACAAAACCTCCAGTCCTGTCCACCATTTCCATCAAGGTACTTTTCTACGAGAGATCTGAGGAGATTCATAGCACGTCTCTCGGTCTCCATTCTTGGAGTAGGACGTTCACTGTGCACCTATGCAAAAAGGAAAATGCAATTTCTAGCATGACCCATGTTCTAACATATGGCTTTTTTTTATTTCTTTATAATAAAAAAGAACTTAATTTACAAAACCCATGGTAGTTCCTTTCCAGGTTTAATTTTAATTTCATGTGTTTGGTAATGACTGATCAATAATATACACTTTCCTTTGGATGCATTTTGAAGCCTAGCGTGGTCATTACCGTGCGAGTTCAGCGTTCGCAATTAATAACTGTCTATCCAGTATTTGTTTTCGTGGAAGCCATTGTCAGTTGAACATACTGTTGTTATTGTTATTCATCAATGCGTTTTTACAAAAGAACGGAATCATAATTTAGGTTCTCAGTCTTAATTCTATCTTCTCTCAGCCCCTACCTTTCCTTGGAGATGAATAGCGACGTAGTGTAGATCAATCCGCCAGTCGCCACTCCTCTTATAATTAAGCAGACGAAGAGCCCTTAAATCATTGACTTTGATCGCTTGGTTTTGGCAGAACTCTCGACATTCATTTAGAAAGCCGTGTAACTTGTAATTGGGCTTTAAAAGATGGCTAATTGCTTTGATGATAAACTCTGTTGAATATCGGAGACCATCCTTTTTTTTATTGCTCAGCGCCAAGCTAAATGTTCTAAGCTCGTCCTTTATCTTTTTCAAATCTTGTTCCAAACAATTCATGGACGAATCACCTTTCAGAACTTGATGCGTAACTAGCAAGGAGATAATACGGCTGTACACCGTCAGTTTAAGCTCTCGGATTTCTCTTCTTGAGTCGACTCTGCCTCTTCTAAACAATCCCTCGGAGGAGAGGATTGATGATCTTATAATTGCCTCCACAACCAGTAAATTGTTGTAGCAGTTGTCAAAGTTGTCCTTGCCGATCAGATGAAGAAGCAATTGAAGTGCCTGGCTTACGGCTTTGCCACATTTTGCACTGCAAGAAATTTTGGCCAGATTTTCATATACTTCTTCATTGGAAGAGGAACATTTCCCCCACGTTTCTTCGAGAAAGGGAAGGATGCTATCGAGTAGGAGGTCTTCTTTGGCATCTTTGAGTGGACCAGCGTTGTCATCCATGTCTTGGATGAATTTTTCTGGGCTCTCGAAGAAATCTTCGTAGGACAAATTCCCCGTAGGCTCCCCTGAAAAATGTAGCCATAGCAGTTAAGAATTAGATAGTTATCTTGTCGAAGAGTCCTTGCTACCCAATTTCCCCTGAAGGACACATCCCAGTAAAGCAGCATATCAAGGTTCATGCAAAATTACAATTTACTTAGATCCATTTGGAGTTTGAGAATATTATCAACAACTAAGTGTGCAGGACTCAAGTCCTTTTCGACGCAGTAAGGAGGAATTATCAGAGGAAACCCATATTGCTGCGTAATGCGCCGATTTGCGGCTTTATATTATGTATTAGTCACCATTTGTTACTATGTTTGCCTAGAGATACTCACCAAACTTGTTGCGAAAACTTAATAACCTTAGCCAAATCATAGCCATCACGAATTCATCTTTGGATTTATCTTAGTCTTAAATTACCTTTATTGAATAAAATGCCTCTTCCAAGCCTCGCGTTCCACTTTGCCCCATTTTCTGCGTGGCCTTGATAAAAGTGGACCGGGCAGTATGATCCTGGGGTGTTGTCTTCATACTGAACTGTATCTCCATTCGGCGATCCATCGTTATTACCTGAAATCGCTTTTTCTCTTCTGGAATTGTCTAGAAGTTGTCCCGTCTCAGTAGAAACTTGTTCATCTCCTGAAAATAGGTAGAATTTTGAAACTAGTTCCAGGTTTTTTCCAAACGAAATTTTAAGGTATCTTCCATTTTCCTATGAAAAATTTTGATTTTTGCCGTCTCTGTTTCCCTTTTTACACACTGATTGCTAACGATAGTTTGTTATTGATCCTTCCAGTTTGCATCACATGTTAAGTATTTAAACATGTTGAAATTGTGCCATTTCATGACTTCTTGCTTCTTGTCACCTCAAATTGTTTGCGAGGCTCCGAAACGTAACTGAAGCAATTTTTTTTCAATTGCAAAGTCTCCTAGAACTAAAATCATCATCGTTGCGTTGCCTCATGCTATTAAGTTTACGCGAATTTTATTTATCTTACTTAATTATCCAAGTAACAGAAGACAAATTAATAGCTACTTGTTTGTCTACAAATGACCAAATTTCTCTTTAGTTAGCCTTTTCTCTTGTGTTCCGACAAGCGCTTTTTTTATCCCCTCGAAAGTGATGAAGTAATGATTAAGATGGATGTTCAGTAGCGAGCATTAAAAAAAATATTTCGCGCGACATGCCCTATCTCATGAAATCTAATCCTTTTTTTCCTCTTGACCCAGCCGGTCTCAAAAAATCGATCAAAAATACAGTATACGGTGTTAAGATGACAAAGATTTAGGAAAGATTTAATTGGTAGCTGTCTTTAAGATTAATTTTCAGCAGTTGTAGATGGTCTACTATGATGGCCATCATCATAACGTGTGTTCCAAATTTTTATTTCTAACAACCTTTGATCCTCGCTCTTGCGTGGGGCCCAACAGCAACAGCGCCATTGACATGTTGGACGTTTATTTGATATTTGATCCGTTTCCTGGGGGGTCTGCTACCGGATTGTTCGTCTACAATATAAGTATAATTCTTCAGTATTTATAGCGATCAAGAGAATATATAAAATGGTCTTGCAGCAATGCATTGTATTAACTTCTAAGTAGACTTTCACTGATTTTTCTGATTACCGTATTAGAAAGAACCACATAATTTAAGATCATGTACCGCCTTATGCCTTATGTCTTTACGTTGTATGGTTTGTTTCAAGTCATTTTGGAAGTTCCCTCAAGGCTTTATGGGAGTAAATAGCGTTCACATAGCAACGTCTGACGCCTTCCGTCGAACCACGTTACGTTTGGGGGTCCGCTCCAACAACCATCATAGACAAGCTTGACGGTTCGGAAATTTCCAATATTTTTTGCCCACTGTCGCCTCGCCCCCTTTCGCGTGGAAAGACCAGCTGGCGCTTCTTCAGCTTGAATGAAACGAAATATATAGGAACCCGAAACGGACGGAGCCCTCTTGTAGATAACAACAAAAATAAATTTGAGTTGACACTTTTGTCAAAGAAAAAAAGAATCCAGTCTAAAAACGAAATACTAAACAATTTAAATTGAACAAAATTGTACGGGGACTGTTGTTCTGAAATTATTGATATTCACCATATTCTGCATAATTAAGGGTACTTCTCAAGCCATATAAATCTTTCTCGTGGTTTTCAAAGATTTAATTAATTTACGGAACTGATTAAATGATACCTTGTTGAGCAGGGCTGGATCGTCTTTGCAAATGAAAATTTTTTAGTGGTCATAATTTCCATTTCCAACTTTTGAGGTGATTCTATTAGGGAATAAAAAAACACTCACCCAACATTTGTGAGGAGGCATCCGTACTCAAATCACTGAAACTTGAACCTGAGCAAAAAAGGTAACGTAGAAAATTAACAAAAACAAAATATCCATTTAGAATTCCGGATTTCACCAGACATCGTTGGTTCAATCTTGCGAAAAGATTCTTATTATAAATTCAACCGCGCCTCATAATCTTATCGTTACTCAGTTTACTAAGCTTTAACACCTTGCTATTAAGTTAATTTGATTCTCTTTTAACACGTCGTGGCTTGTCATTACATGAAGATATTTATACCAAATAACCCACCCAAGCGAAACATTTCCTTCAGCAGAACTGCTGAAGAGTGACGGCTCTGTTTTGCATAATAAGTTTGTAACGTGTTTGTTGTTTCGACCTAGTGCCCCTAAGGGCAGACTTAATTGTGCAACGCAAAATAATTTGTGGTGAAACGTGAGAGCGGAAGTCTTAACATGAAGGCTTTTTTTCCGTTTTCCTTTGAACTTGTGCATACACAATAACTTCCCTAAACCAGCTCCTGAAAACAACCAGTCATTGACATAACAAAAAAATTCGCTCTTTCATAACTACTGTAGTTAAGTCCCATTAGATAGACGCGCGTCTCTTGCCGCAGCCGAATACAAACGATATATCGTGACATCGTGTCTTTACAACGTTGTTTTAAACTAAACCAGAATGAAAGCCTTTCATGCCAATTGGTTTGCTATTTTGCGGGAACTGGTAATTAATTACCGATTTACTCGAAGGGCCACTGTAATAAGTAATGAGGTAGCTTTCTTATCCTTCGCCTTTGATTAAGTAGCCTAATGTCGTATTGGCGATTATTTTTAATCAAGCCTAACCAGTATATAAACAGTCTTAACATGAGTTGAAGCGTGACTTGTTGAGCGCCTCACAACAAGCTAATATGATGTTTGTTTGTAAACGGGAAAGGATCCGCTACCCACTGAAAACTAGACAAGGCAGTCTTATGCAGAATCAGTCAAAGGTTGAAGAGTAATGCGAACGTTGCTCTTTTGTGGAGCCATTGCATTCCTTGCTCATTTCTAAGGCACCGTTAAGAACCATTGGAATGCTTCGCCGGCAATGCGTTCAGCAAGATAATTACAACATACTTATCACGTAGTCCACTTCAGAAAAAATTCGAGTTAAAGAGACAATTGGGTTCATCTCCCTGCCAGTCCTGTACCAAGAACTAAGACTGGACCTAGTCACAAATTTTAGCATGAAGAAAGGCGGTTGCTTAGAGCAAGTGTGAAAAGCTCAGTCTCACACTTTTTCAAGAGTTCTAGCTAGTGGTTATCAGAGTGGAAAGTACTTGAGATTGCGTTTTTAACTTACCGTCGTCCGAAGACATGTTCTTTGTGAAAAGAAATTGTAATCTAGACGACGGTGTCTGGGATCAACTTCTCTGCGTTTAAATTGATGTTAAACCTTAAAAGGTTAGCCTGGGTAAAACCCTTGACGTATTCCTCCATAAATAGTAACATGACAAATAGACAAACTATGTAAAGTACGGCAAGCACCACAGATTATCGAAGGATTGATTTGCTTTCCTTAGAAGACAATTTCTGTTATGTGAACACAAGTTTATTTGAGGTATGTTCACTCTGACTGGCCTGTGATCATGTATCAGGTACGAGCAAACTCAATTTTCAATCAGTGACATTCTCTGAGGCTACTTGTCAATTCAGCCCATTTGGGTTTGACTACGTCAAGACGTTCCGTTATGCATTTATAATCTTTGTAGGTCATGTAACCCCTAGATTTCACTTGCGTTACACTGCAGGATCGGTTTTGTAATAGTATTCTCATGCAGTAGCTGGGTCTAGTAATCAGCGTGCAAGAAAAAAGTTTCGGAGAAAAAATGTGGGGCTAATTTGATTATAATACCTTAGTCCTTGATTAAGCTTGGACGTCAAACACTGGGTAAGCAAAAATGAATAATTTCGATCAACATTACCATATATTACCTCACATTACAAAACCCTCAGTAGTACAAAGCTGTTGCCTAAACAGTTTAACTGTTAGGTCGCACACATCCACTAGTGAGTCTAATTACTCGATTACAGTTTTGAACATGACCTTCTTTGTGTGCAACGACGAGCACTGGTTCTAAATAGAATTGACACGACAACTATCCTTCTGATTACTTTGAGCTTCCCTGGATTTCAATTCAATTCAAATTGTGCCTTTCATTTCTCCTTATTGATACTTAAGCATAGATTTTTAGCCCTTGGAGATTGATAACAACTGAAATGAAACGCAAGCTGTCAAACGACGTTCAAGCAGTCAGGGGCTGGCTAGACAACGTAGATGTCCAATCCTTTACTTTAGAAGTCACAGGTGTCGCCATTTTTGTTACTTTCTAATCCTCTGTGTCATTACTTACTTTGGAAATATACAGTTTTTTCACAATTATTTCTTAGAAAATTATAAAGATAAGTAAGTAAGTAACAGCTTTATTTAGGGAGGGTAACACGACAGTATAACTAATAAACTAATGGTCCTCTTTGTTAAAATTTCAACCGATTAATCTTAAAATAACTGAGACTAGCAAAAAGTATGAACATCAATCACAAAACATTTATTATCTACGGTCAAAAATATTTACAAAAATTAGTTAAAAACGCATACATATCTCTATAAAATAACTAGGAATAATACAACGTATGAATATTAATCGTAAAACATCCATCATCCACAGTTAAATATATACAAATTAATTTAAAGACACAAAAACATCTCTGTTTGCAACACTATGCTATGAAATGTCTTTTCATGGCCGAACTGAAGGTGCTAGGTGTGTTTTTTCTGATTGATCACCCTGTCACACCTTACCATAGTCACCAGCCTGAACAACGTTACTTCTATGAAAACTGTGTCAAAAATATGAAATTATTACGATAGATAAAAGGTCATAACGAAGTTTCCTTGTCGCACTCTACCAACCTTGACCCGATGGATTTCATAGCTAAATGCAAAGAACTTCCAAAGCCCACATCTAAATTTGTCAAAACGTTTGCATACACATTTAAATGTTCTTGAAAGAGTACTTGCTCAAGTGGTGAACTCTGGTTTTCATACCAGCTTTCTTGTAATTTTTCTTCATATTTTCTTCTTTGGACTTCTCTATAATAAAGGCTCTCTGCATCATTTAATAAAAGTTGAATGGTCATATCTTCATAGACCTCGAAGCTTGGCTGGTAAATTAGGTCCACGCACGCGTAGGGATCAACAGGAGTGCCCTTGTTGCCGCTTTCTGATTGGGACGATGGTACACCGGTCTCCTCAGCTAGAACGTTGATATAACCTGGCATTTTGGGTTCCTCCTGGTTATTTCCCAGTGACATGTAATGCTCCCTCTTTGAAACAAGATCTTTGTACCCTGCGTTTTCATACATGATGTGCCCACCCTCAGAGTCATCCTTGACACTTTCAACACCAGTTGCGTGGCCCTTAGCCCTACCGGTCGCTTCATCAGAAGAAGGTTCGTCTACATTTATCTCGTCGTAAAAATCACCATCCGATGAGTTAGCGCAAGCAACGCCATCAATGTGGTTTTGAGGACGTCGGTCCACGTTGGAAACCTTGTAGGCTTCTGCAGGGCCGGAAGAAATCGAATCGGTGCTGCTAACTGAACCAGCCGTATGTTCCTCATTTCTTATTATCCGATAGGTGGCTTCTTCATACACCATTTCTGTCGCGCTATTCACTTGGTTCGTTTCGTACTCGTCAGCATCGTTGGACACTCCATCAGAGTGATTATTTGAAGTTGACTGGCGGAATGCAGGGGAACTCGGTGGTGGTGGCAACTGAGAATTCGTGTAATCGTATTCGTATACCTCAGCGGTGTCGGGCTCGTTTTGGCAAACGTTGTCGACATACAGGTATTTGTGACGAGTAAAAAATCCTTGAGAACACATTTTCTCGATATCTTCTCTAGGTGGGTGTTCCTCAGAGTTCGTCACGTGAATTGCATCGTCAGGCTGAGATACTGGCAAAACCGGCCATTCACTCTTCTCATGTTTGTTCAGCCACAATGTCATTATCCATGACAGCATCGGTTCCCTTCAAAAAGTGCAAGAGATATGAGATGGATTGAGATCCAGTTGAAACAAGAAACAAAATCATACCTCACCACAATCAGTATCATTGACTGGAAGACAAGACAGCGATGAAGTAAATGACATTTATAGTCAGTGAATATCCGCGGTATTTTAAAGAATGGGTAAGGAAATCGCTTTCTACATCCGCTAGTAAAGTATACCATACCTTCTTGAGAGACAATCAATAATTGCAATAAAAGGAGGTCTCTGAGTTGGTTCATATGTCCAGCACTGATGCATCAAAATGTAAACCCAATGAGGACAGCTGCTTGGTTGGTCAAGAGGTCCGTTTTCTTTCATATGATCCAGAATCTGAAGGATTAAAAATTATCCTTAGTTTTCGTAAAGATGTAACAAAGTGTGCTTCTATTTCATCCTGAATTGCATTACAGGCTTTTATTGTAACTCTTGTTAGAGTCAAACTCATTTTGGCAGATCTCATTTTCGCATTGAGTGTATTATAGGTTTGAACTTACCTTATCTGCCGGAATATTGTAGTAGGGCAGTGCAGCAATTCTATTCTGTTGACCAGCTGCGAACGCAGAGTACAATTCCCATGCAAAGATTCCAAACGCCCACACATCACTAGCGTGAGTGTAGTGGTTCTCTTGGATTACCTCTGGCGCGCTCCTGTCATGAAAGAAAATTAATCGTGTCGAAAACTCTTTCAGTTAAACACTATCTCGTTTTTTTTTTGTAACTGTCTTCTGAAGTGCACATGTACACATATTTTGTTTTCATGGCTTAAAAAGAACTGTATGAATTTACATATTTGATCGTTCTTGCGAGCACTTCCTTTAAATCCCAGATATTTTACTTTGTCGGACCATAATGACCAACAGGTCTAAAAACCCTTCCAACATTTTCTTTAATCGAACCTGGACATGCAAATTCCCTGGATATTTGCCCTAAAATAGGGTGTTTAATTGACGCCCAGCAGAAAACTCATTTTACATGTAGTATAGATTACCATGTTTCGAGTTTATGCTTACCAACGAACGGAATCAGAAGGTATGACAGCCTCTACGACACATGAGGTACTAGTGGCTTCATAGACACTCATTGGTAGAGATTTAGAGCGACCAAGCCGGCCAACCTGGACCTGAAGAAAATCATAACAGATAAACCATATTTTCATTTATTTATTTTATGGTTCAAATTATTTGCGTAATTTACAGACCTCGTCCTAAAACTTGTCGTTCATTTTATAAGTGAAAACAGAAATTAAACCTTGTGAAAGTACCATTTACTGCTACTTCTTTAAGTTGCGATCCTTAAAGTATTTGCAAGTTTTACGAATAGTTACAAGAGTTGTGACTGTGCTAGAACAGCAGGCAAAATAACAATAGGCTTTATACAATACATAATGTGTTCCTTGTTTACTTGTTTTAAGAATTGTTTGAATGACATTGGCTACACGAAGACGCTTCACCTGAAATATGAAACGTCTAAGCTTACCTAGACTCGAAAGGTGATCGACTATCTCTTTGGAGCAAATTTAACGGTGCTCAGTTGTATTAAGTATCGAATGTACCTGGACACGTCTGTTGAGCCTAACTGGACTTAAATTCCGTGTATGGTACTCACCTTGTTTGGTGCCACCACATAAACGTATTCAGCACGAAGATCTCCGTGCACGATATGATTTACGTGAAGATAGTGTAAAGCTGTAGCAACCTGGCAGAGGAATGTGTTGATGTCTTCCCTCTGACATTTTCTGCTGAGGACAAACTCCTTTAAATTTCCATAGGGTAGTCTTGGCGAGATCTAACGAGAGAAGAATACGTTAATGAAAAGACCAAGGAAAAAAATGAAATTTGAAGCCCAAAACAAGCACGAAGCTCAATTTCCATCGAATAGCACAACAAGGAAATCCCACAAAAAGCTGATACTAACTTATGGTGGGTCGAAAAAAATCTTTAATGAGGACTTATTCTATATTAAAGTTCATACGGCAACTCGGTGGGCAATCAGACATGGTTTGATGCTACTCTGGTTTTCAGATTTAACCGAAGAAGTTTACAATTCATAGACACGTTAGCGTTAAAGTTGCTCAAAAACCTTTTCAGATTTTGGGGCATATTTTTGCCGAGCCTAAGGATCCTGTCACGAGAGAACAACGAACCAACGCCATTTATTCTATTCCTTGCAATGAGTGTGACAACGAATACATCGGACAGACCAACATCAGTTTGGTACACGTTCGAAAGAGCATCAAAAAGCGGTTTTCTTTTGCAAAAAGGAAAATTCAGCTTTATCGGAGCACACATGCCTAACTAACCATACAATTGGGTGGGATAACTCTAAAATCATCAACACTAATCGGCGTTATCACCAGCGCCTTTGTTTGGAGGCTTGGCATATTAACTCCGCCCACGTTCCTTTAAATCGTGACGATGGCGGTTTGCTTCCTGACGCCTATTTACACCTCGTCAGAAAAAAGGCCGCTAAGAAGTGATCATATAAAAGGACCTCTTGTTGCAGCGTTTAGATCACCCCTGATGAAGGCACTAGACAGGAGTGTCGAAACGTTGTGTCTATGAATTGTAAACTTCTTCGGTTACATTCATTAAATCTGTAAACCAGAGTAGCATCAAACCATGTCTGAAGGACTTATTCTGTTAATAAGATTGCTGTTTCAAATATGATAAACTTCAAGCAAACGAAATTTAAATGGGCCCTCTTTCAAAAGGCCCTTTGCAATGCCATTGAATACTACAAAGACTAATGTATACGGCGGAATCGCTAACAAGAAATTAAATTTTAGTGACACCGACTATGAGCAAAGTTGGTAGAAATTCTGATTAGGATGCAGCTGATTTATGCGTCCAAAGTATAGCGTCTTACTTACGATGTCAACGATTGGACTGCGGGAATCTAAATGTTCTATCCGGCTGATAGGAACAAGAAAACTATTGCTAAGGCATAGCAATCTTCTCAGGTGCTGTTTATCTCCTCCAGCGATTTTCTCTTTTATGGCATCCTAATGAAAAGAGGTATCAGCAATTCAGTACCAGCAAATATGATCAATCCGATCAAACTATAGATGCATTAGCGATTGATGCACCGGTGACTTTGAAAAAGCTTAAACATAATAAATTTAACCTGAATGTGCTCTGACATGCCTCACTGTTTATCTCTCGCGCTTGCTAATCATTACAATTTTTCTTATCATATTATCATCATTGCCTTTATTATTATCATGATCAATACCATTATAATCAATATGTTTATCATCATCATTACAGTAATAAATGGTATTGGTATGTTTAGTTGTATAATTTTTATTGGAATGATGGCGTAAAAAATATTTGTGTTCACTAAAAATTGAAGCAGTTTGGGCAAACCTGTTGATAATTTGTTGGTAGATCTACAAGTGTTTCAGGAGTACCATATCCTTGAGGCTACATATCAAAGAAAAAACAGTAAATTCCAGGTGCACAAAATGAATTTTTATCGTTTTTTAAAATAGATTACTTTGGATGGATCGTGAGTAAGGAATACTAACGGTAATAATAATAATGATATGATAATAACAATGATAATAGCAATAAAACAAAGAGGTAAAGTTCAAGTGAGATCCATGATAGTAAAACATCAGAATTATTTTTAATTTAGTATTTCCTCTCTGGATACATTGATAAATGATGCACCAAACTCTTGTGAGTTTGGAAAACGTAGTTACCTCGTATGTATCTTCTGCATAGTCATATTGTTCTTCGTAGATAGTTCCTGAAGTCGATTCAATGTCGCTGTAGTCTGAACAAAGTGAAAAAATAAAGATTAGTTCTTTGCGTGAATTAATGGTTCTGGCAAAACAAGAGGTGAAGTCTGTACTTCTGAGAAGTGGCTTATTCAGCCAAAGTTTATCTTGGTTTTTGTTGCATGAATTAAGTACAGGCATTCCTGCATCCCCCTTAATAGAGCGTCTACCACAAGCTATCCTCGCAGTATTTCGTCGGCTTGCCCGACAGTTCGCCGATAACCATTTATACTCCTGGATGGAGAGAGGCATTGTGAGGGTAACGTATCTAGTCCTAGAAATCAACATCGTTCAATGCGCTTATTGGTGGGCCAAACCCAATAAATGGTATTGAATGAAATTTGTGATGGAACCGTGTTTTCACGAAAAGCTTAAAGGTCGATAAACAACAAAAACATCAATAAGCGGGAGTGAAATGAATATTCTACACGAATATTTTGCGAATGAAATGTTAATCTTTGGAAAACGACAGCATATGTTATAAGTGGGTCGAAGTGAGGTTGTCTATCCGTTTTCAGTCATAGCAAGGACTCGAAATCTTAGCTTAGTGAAGAAATATGGGAGTGAGTTAGCTTACTCTTTACGTAATTAAACCAGTATCTACCTGGAACGGTTTCATACAGCACAGAATCAGTTGATTCTTGTGATTGTTGAGGTTCCTGTAAAAATAAACGCGGAGGAAGAATTTAGCAAAGCATACGACAACAAAAAATGTTATTTGTATTCTCATGAATTTGGAATCAAAACAATATACAGGGGAAACTGAAGCCCAGACGTTCGCTGTCTAGGCTACGATGTTCTGCTAGAGAACTCAGTTTGTTAGGTAACTATGAGTTTCATGCGTAACGCCCGTGTTGCATTCTTCAAGATCAGCAATTTCATAATGTGAGTAAATGGGATAAGAAAGATGGTAAATTCTTTGAGCTCCGAAGTTGCATAAAGAAAAGAGTTGTATGGGAAATCTCTGCCAGAAAGAAAGCTTTAAGGTTTGTAACGATATGATTATGAGAGCAGATTGTATCGAGAGAAGGACTTAACATACAAAGTGGAATTGGCTTCTGCTAACCAGAAGTTGACATATCGATTAACACTAAACGTACACTTTCAATGCTCATCTCGAGACTTGGTGGGTCAAGCCGCGGTTTCTCTTCTCCTGAAAAAAGTCAAATAAAACGGGATAAACAGTTAGGAATGTCATTCCTATAATTTACTGCTTTGACTTGCTGCGATCATCTGCATCGGAAACATAATTTTGCGTTTCCATCGTCGAAAAGGTCATTGAAATATATATCAACTTACGATACAACATGATATCCGGGGATAAAGTATTGCAAATATCGATAGTTTTGAAAGTAAAAAGGACAGCAAGTATTAAAATGAGAAGGTTAAGCATGATCAAAATAACTTGATCTCAAACCTGTTGAAATTTGGTTTACGCCGGTTACGTTATAAACGGCGCCTTTTTCATCTGAAAAATTGCACCCTCTCCGTCCTCCACATAGCAAGACGAATCGTTTCCAACTGCTTATTCGTTTTTCATAATATCCCACAATTTAAGGTCGTGGTCAAGCTTGTGGAAAATGCGTGTGATGTCTTTCCCTTTGTAATATGTAAGTTAAAAATGCGAAGCTTCGGCAGAGTTTTGAAAACTTGGAAATGTTTTTGTTGAGTTTTCATTATAATTTATGAAATAGAGCTGTAATGATGTTGTCAAAGTGTTCACTTTAAGAAATCACCAACCTGAGCTTACTATCTTTGATCGCATATATTGGAATTGTTCTTTGAGCTCAAACAAGCCGATTCTTTCATCCCTTTTTCTTTTCCAGCACTGCTTCATAAGGTTGTATTCATCATCTTCGATGCAACTTTCCTGCGGTAATATTCCCTCGTCGGTCTTTTGCAAAACCTTAAAATAGCACGAGAACGCTTGGTCTTAACGTTTGAATTGTGTAACGTTTAGATTCAAATAATCAATAATAAAGTAAAAGAATGCATCCTTTATCACAATGACTCATCTTTCTGGTTCGATCTTTCAAAATGGCAAGATTCGGGCTAAATTCTCTTAACCTTTTGATATTTTACGGGCAACAGTTATGACAACAAAATTGGATAGATCAAATTTTGTATTGCTATGTAAGCTAGGTATTGCTATGACAGAAGCTTTTGTAACGGTTGTGTTAAAATGGTAATGTCAGTATTACTTTGTGTGAAATTGTATAAATACAGTGGCTTTCAATGTCATAGAACACTATGGTTGAAGTTGTGATATTGTTGTAGCAATTTCATCGTATAAGTAGTAAATTAGAGATACAAAACAATACTGTAATTCTTCTTACATAATCGACGACATTTTCGTCTCTTTGTATGTCTTTATATGGGCGACAACCTAAGGTGAGCGTCTCGTAGACAAAGACTGCAAAGGCCCACACATCAGAGGGAATGGAGTAACAATTTCTTGATAGTGTCTCTGGAGCTTTGCATCTCACCGGCAGTGTTTCACCACTTTCGCCTTTAAATTCTTTTAAGCCATCGTAGTCCAAAGCGTATTCGTAGCCAGATGATCTGTCACCTAAAGATGTGATTAGAGCAGGAGGATGAGTATTATTCCCTTGTTTTTCATTCCCTTCTGTGACATCAACTTCTCCGAAAATAATGGAGAAAAAATCGTATTAACATTCGTCGTTGCTTATCTCTATCAATTCGGCTTGAGTTAAGTGAAACTATAAAATAACAAAGATTATGAGCAGCAGAAAAGAAACTCTGAGATTTGACCAATCTTACCTTCCTTGTTTATTCCGTGCTGCAGCACCCCTAAAGAGTGCATTCCACTAAGCTTGGCAAAATAACCATCGCCAACTAGAATGTTTTCCGCCGTCACAGCTCGATGAACCAAATTAAGCTCTTGGTGTAAGTATAGGAGGGCTTCTGTTACTCCAATTATCATTTTGTAAAGAGTAGCTGACGACAGAGGCTTGCGTTCCCTTGAGCCTCTTACAAATTGGAGAAGGTTGCCGTACTTTTCATATGAAGTTATTACGTGATGAGGAAAGGCTGTTGTGTTGTAGGCGAGAAGACAGGGGATGTTTGGATGCTTCCTTAGATTGCTTAATTGCCACAGGTTGTATGCTTCTGCACGTAGTCGCTTTTTCGCCTCCGACTGTGTTGACGTTTCTTCCTCCACGAGATCCTTCTTGGAGACGGCTAAGACTTTTACGGCCACTTCTTGGCGTTTTAACACGCCGTGGCTGACAAAACAGCTCGAGGTCTTGTTACTCGGCCTAGTAGTTACCATGTTGTCAATTTCCAAAGTGTGTGTCTTGTAACACGACACCAAGTGCTGATTGTGGAGTTCTGTTGGAAGCATGTGCTGGTCACTTTGGTTGTCAAAGAAATGAGGTACAAATAATCTCTTGATGGAACGGTCGGGACAGAACAGCATCCCTCTAGAGAAGCGGTCGACAATAGCTCTGCACTCTGGTTTCTTCCTTGCCTTTTCATCTTTGCGAAGATGAACCAGACATAAACTAGCTTCGAATCTCAATGCTTTGAATGAAAAAAGATGATTATGATTATTATGGCGATACTAAGTGGTATCCTTTCTAGCCAGATCCTTACCTACATAGACACGGACACAGATAGCCCGATCATTCTTAATCCGGGGGTTTAAAGGTATCACGGACGCACCCACGGTTACTCGAGTGGTAACTCGCATTGATTGAAATAAAGTCACAGGATAGGTCTTTTCTTCGTCTGATGCAATTGTCAAGAATGTCGGTCTATCAGAATGAATGGGAATGAATTTCCTTAAGGAAGTCAGCTTTTGCAAAAAGGATCAAAATCAATAATAATCATGATCCCCACCGGTATGTAGCTTTTGAACAACTCTTCCAACACTAGCTTGTCATTCCTGTATTCCTATTTTCCTTTGGGAAGCGGGGATGGCGCGGTGGTGAGACCACTCGCCTCCCACTATTGTGGCCCGGGTTTGATTCTCCCTCCTCAAAACCAATATTCAAAATTTCAATTCGACCCCAAAAGAGTGGAAAGGAATGTCCATTGCTAAACTGCTACTATTATCACTATTATTATTATTTTTAATAATATTTTTATTAATATTATTATTATTGTAATTACCTTTAGTCGCATCCTTCATTGCAATCTCTGATAGTATAGATGCCACCTGCAAACAAAACCTCCAGTCATTTCCTCCTCCACCATCAAGACGAGCCATTAACACCAGCCTTAAAAGTTTCATGGTCCTTCTCTCTTTGTTAATCTGCTCCGGACGTTCCGTGTGGACCTAAACGAATTGATACAGTTTGTTTACTCATGGGAGAGCCTTGAGGGTAAACAAGTTGATCTTAACAGTATTTGTTTTGTTTTTGTTGTCTATCTCTTTTCGAGGGTTGTGTAGAAGGGAAGGTGGGAAGGGAGGGAGGAAAGATGGGGATAAAGGATCTTGAGGGAGAATGGTGAGGATTGAACATTGATAAGATATTTTACGGCATAGTTTGAAGCTACACTGGTTTGCAGATTTAATGAATGTAACCGAAGAAGTTACAATTCATAGACCCAACGTTTCGACACTCCTGTCTAGTGCCTTCATCAGGGGTGATCTAAACGCTGCAACAAGAGGTCCTTTTATATGATCACTAATTAGCGGCCTTTTTTCTGACGAGGTGTTAGTGTTAGTTAGCTAATTAGTGATCATATAAAAGGACCTCTTGTTGCAGCGTTTAGATCACCCCTGATGAAGGCACTAGACAGGAGTGTCGAAACGTTGGGTCTATGAATTGTAACTTCTTCGGTTACATTCATTAAATCTGCAAACCAGTGTAGCTTCAAACTATGTCTGATTGTCCACCTGGTTGCCGTGTGAACTTTAATATATTTTATTTGCGAGAAAAGTATGGTCAAACTGTTGTTACAAGGGTCAACCGGCTCACTAACATCAGAGTCCGCATTGCTAAGTATCGCTGTCATTTGTATTTCAATCACCGTTGCAAAGAGAACCATGTGCTTCCATCGAGTTTGAGATTTCGGCCTCCTTTACGGAGTGCTAAAGGATACAAGCTCATGGTCCGTACTGGTTTTTCTTTTCTCAAGCTACGAATAGATGAATGTCACAGTTCCATACTGCGGTTACGTACGTTATTCTCTCGTTCACTCAGTGAACTCTCTGCTTTGATTAACAACTCCGAAACTTCCTGGGTCGAGGAGTTTTGCATTTCGAAAGAACTGCAGACGTTTACCAAACAGAGAGAGAAACATGACAGAAAACTCCGTCACTTGCTCAGTAAGAGGTCTCCTGTTAATTCAGGCTCATCTCTGAAAGATAAATGGGTCATGAACCTTTCCTCCAAGGAATTATCCGCGCTGGAACGGAGTGGTTTAGAGAAGGGTCTAAAGTTTGCTATTGCTCCTCGCAAAATACCGACCGCCGAAATTGTCGCCGCTGTTGAGGAGAGTATCTCTCAACTCGACGACGATCGTAGGCATTTGGTAAGAGCAGAAGTAAGTAGCGTACTCAGGCGTGCTAAACCTCCTCCCAAAAACATTCAAAAGGATGTTTCCAATGCGCTTATAACTCTCAAAAAGGATCCGGACAGGCTCGTATTATCTGCTGACAAGGGTAATTGTGTTGTGGTTATGGACAAACAGCAATATCACGACAAAGCTTTGTCTCTGCTCAATGACAAGAGTACGTATGCTGTCTTAAACTCTGATCCAACCAGTAAAACTCAAAGAAAGTTAAACAAAATGTTGCTTGATTTGAAAAAAGCTGGCAGAATTAGTGACTCTACGTACAAAATGTTATACAGTAGTGACGGCTTATGTCCACGTTTTTATGGCTTACCTAAAATTCATAAACCGGGAATTCCTTTGAGACCCATTGTCTCTTTTGTTAATTCTCCGACTTATGCAATTTCTGGTTATCTCGCGAGAATTTTGTCGCCTGTTGTTGGGAATACTGATTACACTGTCAAAAATTCCTGCGAATTTACGGATTTCATAAGAGATAAAACTCTTGACGCTTGTGAAGAATTAGTATCTTTCGACGTTGTTTCGCTCTTCACTAAAATCCCAGTTGATCTTGCCGTTAAGGTTGCGGAGGAAAGACTCAGAGAAGATGCTTCCCTAGGACAAAGAACTTCTTTGCCTGTGGAGGATATTATTCATCTGTTGTCTTTTTGCCTCAAAACCGCGCAATTTACATATAACGGCACATACTATCAACAAGTTTTTGGTACAGCTATGGGTTCGCCTGTTTCTGCTGTCATTGCTAACATGGTAATGGAAGACGTGGAACAAAGGGCCTTAGCCACTTCACCGGTTAAACCCTTTTTCTGGAAACGATATGTCGATGATGTTATTTCTGCGGTATCCGGAAATGAAGCGGAGCGCCTCTTGTCGCATTTGAATTCAGTAGAGCCGTCGATCCAATTCACCCTTGAACGTGAAAAGGATAGACATTTGCCCTTTCTTGATTTAAATGTGTCTAGAGGGGTTCAGGGTAATTTAGAGACAAGTGTCTATCGTAAACCCACCCACACCGACAAATACCTCGCTTTCGATTCTCACCATCCTATTTGCCATAAAAAGTCTGTAGCCAAAACTTTACTTAGGAGGGCTGATTGTCTACCATCATCACTCGATTCGAAGGCTGAGGAGAGGAAATATGTTTCCAATGTCCTAAAGGCAAATGGCTATACAAAAACTTTTCTCCGTAACTGCCAAAAACCAGTTACAAATAGTAACGCTCTTGATGAAAGAGAACCAGCGACTGGTTTTGCTGTTATTCCTTACATACAGGGTGTTACTGAACCCATCAAGAGAATTTTGAATAGCCACAACGTTAAAGTTGCTCAAAAACCTTTTCAGACTTTGGGGCATATTTTCGCCAAACCTAAGGATCCTGTCATGAAAGAACAACGAACCGACGCCATTTATTCTATTCCTTGCAATGACTGTGATAACGAATACATCGGACAGACCAAACGCCAGTTTGGTACACGGTTAAAAGAGCACCAAAAAGCGGTTTTTCTTTGCAAAAAGGAAAATTCAGCTTTATCGGAGCATACTTGCCTAACCAACCATACAATTGGGTGGGATAATTCTAAAATTATCACTACTAATCGGCGTTACCACCAGCGCCTTTGTTTGGAGGCTTGGCACATTAACTCCGCCCACGCTCCTTTAAATCGTGACGATGGCGGTCTGCTTCCTGACGCCTATTTACACCTCGTCAGAAAAAAGGCCGCTAATTAGTGATCATATAAAAGGACCTCTTGTTGCAGCGTTTAGATCACCCCTGATGAAGGCACTAGACAGGAGTGTCGAAACGTTGGGTCTATGAATTGTAACTTCTTCGGTTACATTCATTAAATCTGCAAACCAGTGTAGCTTCAAACTATGTCTGATTGTCCACCTGGTTGCTGTGTGAACTTTAATATATTATATTTTACGGCCTTAGTGAAGTTTCTGAATTTGAAACAAAATGGTCTGATTGCATGTGAAGTGAGTTTTACGAGACACCATGGTGCCATATATCTTTTGGCTATTCAAGATCTAATTTGATTTTCAATTTGATCGTCGTTCACTTTTAAATAATGAAGTACAAAACCTATGTACATGGCATCTTTGCACCACTAGTCAAAGGGTACTCTGCTGAATAAAGGACACCTACCTTCCCGTGCAGATAATAAAATATACAATGCAGCTCGCACCATTTCACTCCGGATCTCTTCACCTTTTTTAGAAGTGACAACTCCTCATTAGGAGTGTCCGAATTTGCACAGTATCTCTTGCATTCCTCGAGGTAATTTCCCAAATCTGAACCCACTTTCTTATTAGGTGGTCGCGTAAGATAACTAATGGCCTCCTGGATGAACTCAATAGAGTATCTTAAAATGTCTTTTTTTTTCAAGGTCATCTTACTGAAATAGTTTTTAATTTCCAGGAGCTGTTTCAAGTTGTTCTCTGCGTCAATTTTAGAGAACCCTGTTTGATTCTGGTGAATGATTAACTCCGATAGTATGCAGCCGTATACTGTTAGCCTAAGAAGTCGTATTGAGTCTGCCTCCTCCTTGAATGCTCCGTCTTGGGAGACGATGGTCAATCGCAGTATCTTTTCCACACTCAACAAATTTTGCTTAGCACTTTGAATGGAATCCCTGTATAGCAAATGCTGAAGTTGTTGTAAAGAGTGCTTTGCAACGTCACCACAACCTTGGCTGCTGCTTACTTGAGCAAGGACCCTGTACACATCAATGTTGTTTGCACCAGATTTGCCCCACATTTCTCGTTCCAGGTATGGCAATATACAGCGAAGTATAAAAAATTCTTTTTCCTCCTTCAGTGAACCAGCGGAGGTGTCCATTTCCCGCATAAACTTCTCTGGGTTTTCAAGAAAGGATTCGACGGACCACTGAAAATCGTTTTCACCTGTTGAAGTATAACGGTAGAAAACAGGATCAGAATGGTAATGTTAATTCAAACGATGAGCAATCGCGGTCTCGTCAACCCACAAAAGTCGTCAAGTTTTGGGAGCTGTTCTTACCATCTTACCTTTTTGGATAAGAATTCCATTGATTGGTTTTGGAGTCCAATCTCCCACATTTGTTTGTTGATAATAATTACGGGGACAGTACTCCTCTTCAATATTCCTAGCGTAATAGCTGAGGCTCTCATCAATTTCGTGGTTCTGTGGAGTGCTGGTGTTTCTGTCTTCTTCTGAAATAACTAAGAAATGGCCGAGTAAGAGAATTGAAAACGCTGTACAAAAGCATCTTAAAACTTCATATTTTCAAAATATTACATAGAAATCAATTACAAATAAATTGTACCCATTGGTTGATTCGTTGGGGCACCAGTGATACGAGCACGGGGGCCGACCGCTACGTTACCACCTCCATTTATATTGACGTTTAACTTTTTGAAGACAACTTTGCGGCGTCTGCTTGGCACGTCTAAAGTTGGGATTTTAAGAAGTTATGTTTGTTAATAAGTCATTTCAGCAACATTTACTTCCTTATCAATGAAATATTTTTTTTATGCACTAGATACGATTTCAATGAAATGTGTGCGTTCGAACAAGAACATTGGTTGATGCAGCATGCAACGAATGTAAGAAATATATACTTCATTATTTAATTACTAGTCCACGTTTGTCAACCACAAAAAAAGATGCCGAATAACGAATAAATACCGATCTTTCAACAACCTTACCAGAAAATTCTCCCGAAATATCTCCATAGCTTGAGTCGCTGGTATCTTCAAGATAAAAAGCAATGTAGTAATAGTTTGCTTTTGAAGTGCCTCAAAACACTTTCACTCTCACTTTCACTAGGCTGTCAAGTGTCTACTGATGATTGGGAATTTGAGTCATGCCACTCTCAAAGCACCAAATTAAAAATAGTAGTTGTAGTCATTCAACAGGCAGTGGGTTATTAAACATATGAAAATTGTTCTGAGCCTCTTGAAACTATGCCTAATTGAAAATAATTTTTTTTATCAAATAAATTTAATAATATAAAGTGGCCACCGTAAATACTTCCTAAAGCTGTCGTCTCGAGCGTTAGCTCTTCGTCAGAGCGAAAAATCATGCATAATATCACTCAAGTAGGCAGTGTAATTGTCCATTAGCGCTTATTGTATAAGCTCCCTGTATAATTAAAAGAGTTGTTTATAGCGACTTCATTGAAACAAATTGGTTTCCCCGCAAACCTATCCGGTAATGGAAATACGGAAAGTTAACGCGGGGAGATTTATGAAGTTCAGCCTAATACACACCAAAAACCTTCGTGAACAAGACTCAGTTGAAATAAAAGTTTACCTTAATCGAGCTCAGGGAATCAGCAAAGAATAATCTCAACAATAGATTGGAAAGTGTACACTGCAAGTGCTTCGCTGTGCTTGGTTGATTTAATAGACTTTTCGCCGACAACGATACGATTGGCAGGTGTCTATTTAAATCCCAGAACCGTTTTAGATAGTTCCGTTGAATGACGCAATATTAGACTAAATGAACAAACTTCTGTCAACAAATTAGCAATATGTTGGATTAAGAGGCCTTCATTAAACTTCCTGCCTTCGATTCCACGAATCTTCACCAGGAAGCTCTCTGCATACTTATTTCTGCACACTCTCTTAGGGACGGCTAAAACTGATACACTCAAGCCAAGCTCATTTCAAGACACGATCAGACGGCGAAGCTTAAACGTTTTGAACGGCAAATGGGAAGTAAGTGAAAACAAAACCACTCGCGCCAATAAACCTTGGTTCAATTTCAAAGAGCACGAGTCGGTGCGCAGTGTTCGATTAGGACGTAAAAGGTCGAGCGGTTGTTGAGGTTATCATTGATGATTTGATTAAATGATACCAATCACTCAAACGCATCAAATTGTAACTAACCGTCGTATGTGGCCATCTCAAGTGGTGAACAGAATGATACCAACAACCACAGAAACGTCCATCAAGTTACGAGGCAGTGCTCAACTCCCTCAACAGAAACGATAATGAAAAGGTCGTTAGAGCATAGAGACTATATAACAACTTAGGGGGAACCCCCAGATCATTAAGTAATGATTCCGTGATGACTTCATACCTCAGGCACGTTTTGATGAAGAATATATCTACATACCACATCCATTTCTAGAGTAAGATAACCCTTTTGAGAATCGGTTCAGCAGTCAGGCAAGCCTGGCCTTGAGCAGTGAGATAATACCATGATGACTTAGCTCTCGTCTCAACCACTTGCGATCGTGTGGCTGCTATCAGACCAGTGTTGATTCAAGAATTTAGCCCACTGACGAATTTCAAATCGAAGTAACGCAATCTTCGCGGAAGTCTTAAAATAATTTGATATGGTACCGGTATTTACTATTCTTTTTTTTCGAGCCTTCTTTTTTCAAACTCAATCACTTTTTCGCTTAGAGTTACTTAAAATGGGAATATGGTTCATAACTAAGCAGTTTCAAGCGTAATTTAAGCAGGAAAACCAAGTGTTTATCTTTCCCTGCTAAAGACTGCAAGATACGTCAGCGGAAGCCTATTAACGCTGCGTCATCGTCTTTGCTTTTTTTTCTCGAACTTATGTATATTCAATTGTTAGATATAGATTACTAAGTAAAAAAAAAATAATAATTTCAAAACAGTAATCGAACAAATTTCTTTAAGCCGGCTCCAGATGTTCGTATCTCATAGCGAGAAGGCTTTCAAATGTATTTCAAAACCCCAATTATTTATAGTCACAGAGCTGTCAATTTTTCGCCGTAAGCTGCTTAACGAGCAGTTGTTCGGCATGACTGCGCTTTTTTTTGGAGGGTATGGAGTGAAAATTGTCTAGTACTTTTAATGTCTGCTTATGTCAGGTGAACAGGTGAAATCAGTATTGCTTTCATCCGTTTCATCCATCCGCTTTGAGATACGGGCATCTGAAACCGGTCTTCAAACCGGCTCCAGATGCCTGTGTCTCAAATTTAGGGGAACCCCTAGCTCATTAAGTGATAATTCCGTGACGACTTCATACTTTAGGCATGTTTTGATGAAGAATATATTACATCACACCCATTTCGATAGCGAAATTACCCTTTTAAAATCGGTTCAGCAGTCAGGCAAGCCTGGCCTCGAGCATTGAGATAATACCATAATGACTTAGCTTTCTTCTTAACCACTTGCGATCGTGTGGCTGCTATCAGAACACTGTTGATTTTGTTTTATTGTGATTATTTCTCTTAAGTAAACTCATAGGCGTACGGGCCGGGGGGGCGGGGGGGGGCTGCAGCCCCCCCAAAATTTTGGGCAATTCAGATTTTTTGGGCAGCAAGAGAAATTTGGGCAAAGCCAGTTTTTAAAGATGTTTTCAAGTTTTTTATTGAAATAGATATATATTTTCTATTTTTACCTGAATTTAAAAATGGAAAGCCAGTTAAATTCACACGAGAAAGCGATTGCCTAGCACGTGACGAGCTTCTGGTCATTAGTAAGGGGGGGGTTATAAGTTGATATACGTATTTCTATTTTTTGTGTTTGTTCTAGGGCATTGTACTGTATTGTACCGCACTGCACTAGCTGGTGTTGTAAATTAATTAGAATCAATTTCCGCATAGCTTTGTAAAATAATATCGTAGATTATCGACTGGAGACTCTCAGAAGATCGGAGTCACGTGCTAGGCAACCACTGTCTCGTGTGAATTTAACTGGCTCTACCATGGGCTTTAAGTGCCTAAAGCCAGTTAAATTTACGCCCGTAGTTTCGTAAAAAGTTACGCGACCGTGGAAACTGTTAAATTCACACGAGACAGCGGTTGCCTAGCACGTGACGAGCTTTTTTGTACACTATACATACCAAAAAGTTCGGTATCTACGTCCACTGTTACGGGCATGTGCTCAACCTCGCACTTCAGGATACTATGACACAGATTGAACCACTGCAAAACGCTTTGGGGACTATCCAGGCTCTGCACAACTTTTTAGATGCGAGTCCCAAACGACACGCCCTGTTTAGTGACACAGAAGTACAAGGCGAGGATCTGAAACTGACGCTGAAGTCATTGAGTGCCATGCGATGGTCATGCCGGTGGGAAGCCGTAAAAGCCGTATACGGGCAAATAGAACGTATTGTAAAAGCCCTGCTCACGCTGTCTGCAGACAAAGATCCGAAAACCTACTCTGAGAGCAGAGCCTTGTTGACCGCCATTTGTGACTTGGAGTTTATCTTCGGACTGTGTTTGCTGAAAGTAATCCTGAGCAACACCAGTAGTTTGTGTCGATATCTTCAGGGGAAGACGGTTGACGTCATCTCCGCTCGTAGAAATGCCGACATGACCATTCAGACCCTACGCCAGTGTCGGAATGAAGAAAGTTTCAACAGCGTATGGCAGTTAGCATCAGCAATGGGTCTGAAAATTAAGAAGTGGCTGACCAATTCTGAGTTTGAATTACGAGAGGCCAGGGCACCCAGACAGACGCCATCGCTCCGCCTTCAAGCCCTTGTAGGTGAACGACAAACGCAGCTGACACCGGAATCGCACCACTGTATTAACACCTACTATGCTTCCATCGACAAGGTGCTGTCCGTGCTTGAGCTCAGGTTTAGCAGAAATGACCAGGATATCCTCTTTGCTTTGGGAAATATCTGCCACAGTGAAACACCTGATAAAGAAAGCTTCTCCCGCATTGCTAAGTTTTACAACATCGACGGCGAGATTCTGGAAGCCGAGCAGAAAATGTACGCGAGTTTTCGTCATGTGCGCGGATTGGGCTACACGACTGTTTCAGAAATGCTAGAGACAATGCGTGAGAATGATCTATTCGATAGGTTTCCAGAGTTTTCCAGTGTGGCGCATATCCTTGCAGTGATACCTGCTACATCGTGTTCAGCAGAGCGATCATTCAGTGCGTTGCGCAGATTGAAAACTTACCTCCGCAGCACCATGGGGCAACAACGTGTCAGTAACATTGCACTTATCAACATTGAAAGGGCGTATGCCAACTCTGTAGTCAACAATGACATGGATCGTATCATTGATATCTTCGGTCGTCGAAATGGCAGAGACAGTTATTTCTTTTAAGTTTTAGTGTTTTTTGAGCTCATATGATAGATTCATAGGTAAGGATATTTTCACTTCATATGTAGGCCATTGTTAGTGCATCGTATGACCCTCGTTTCCTTCCAACTGTTTCGTAAAAATTTGGGCAACTTGTGAGAATTTTTTGGGCAAATGGTTCACTGCCCCCCCTGGCAAAAAAATGCCCGTACGCCTATGAGTAAACTGAATTGTTAGATATGAATTACTGAGTTAAAAAAACTCATTTCAAAACACCAATCCAACAAATTTCTTTGAGCCGGTTCCAGATGCTCGTATCTCAAAGCGCAGAGGCTTTCAAACTTGTTTCAAAATCTCAATTATTTATAGACACAAAGCTGCCAATTCCTCACCATAAGCTGCTTAACGAGCAGTTATTCGGCATAACTGCGCTCTTTTTTGGAGGGTACGGAGTGAAAATTGTTTTGTAATTTTAATGTCAGTTTACATCAGGTGAACAGGTTAAATCAGTATTGCTTTCGTCTTTGGGGAAGTTGAGTATTTATTCAACTCATAGATGCCTTGTTTCAGTGCTTCCTAATATTAGTAACCGACAGGAAAGCCTCCTCTTGTTTCCTGTGTCTTGCGATGAAAATTAATCAGCGCATTTCAAGTACTCAAAGGTGACTTCAAACGACCTTTTTTCAGACTCCTACGGGTAGTTTTGCGAGTATTTGACTAATATTTTTATTTTTTTGAGAAAAATCGTGTACTCCACAGTTGTTCGAAAGGTGGTTAGCAATAATTTAGATATGAAAGTTTAACCTGTCTTTGACTTCTCCTGAAATAAAGCGGGTAACAGGGATTACATTTTAGGGGTTTTACCCTCGACCCTTGGTGAGCGGTGAAACCGTATAAAAAAAATAAATACAATTCACTGTCTGCAAAGCTTCAAAACTAATAAAAAACTCTTGGGTAATCCGGCCTCTGTTAGCTTCATCGTGCCTTGAACAACCCGACCCAGGAGTCTCTTTTACTATGAATTACAAAATAGAAAAAGTTTATTTCATTGAGGGTTATCAAGTCCTTCGTGATCGAAAAGTGATAAACAATTTGTGTCAGTGCCTGTAACTTGCTTTGCCACTTATGTATTCCCCTGCATAATTATTCAAATAGTTAGTTCTCTAAATCAAACTCCCTCCTTCAACAAGCCAACTTGTCTTGTCTCTTCCATTTAAAGACCAGAAGCTGTGAGCCATTAGATAAGTAGAGAGTGTTTTGCCACGCTCACTTGAATCTCATTTGCAAAACTACATTGTAGGATGTCAGTAAACACCAAAAGAAAAAACAATAAAGGAAATCGAGGTAATTGGCAACTTTATTATTATTATTTATTAAAACATTGTTAGCGTATCGTTGAAAACGTTTCTCAGAAGGATTATCATTCCCATCCAAGCTTGTTGAAAATTATTTCTGTAGTAACAATTTGACGCGTGCTCCATACGAAATGAACCCAACTCTTTTTTGTTAGGTTTTATCAAGTGAGATGATAACGTAAATTGGCCACGGTAAAGAGTTTCAAAGCTGACGTTTCGAGCGTTAGCCTTTCGTCTGAGCGAATGGGTCTCGAATCTCTTTAAATCAATCTCAAATTTAAAAAAAGTATGTATATATTTATAGCCATAGGCATTTACGAAGTCTACAGCTTATATGACCTTTACGGCCTTACTTGAACAATCCTGCAAAAAACTACAATGAAAGCTGACGTTTATTGGGCTGAACGGGTCGAAGTAAACTTGATCCGGAAAAAAGTCGTGCGCCCCACATTCAAAGGCAAAAAACTTTGTATAAACAAATATGAAAATAAGTTTCGATTCTCGATAAATCGTGATTTGTTTGTTCAAATAAGAAGAAATAAAGGAAACGCTCTACTGAAAAATCTTGAGCGTTAACCCTTCTTCAGAGCGACAGACGAAGGGCTAACGCTCGAAACATCAGCTTTAAAACAACCGAGTTATTTAGGGTTGGAAAGTTTGACTCCTGCACGTTTAGCCTTATTGGGCCAACAATCTTTTCTTCTCCGACAGCCAGCTACATCGTAGTTCAGTTAAGTTTCATGGTGCATGAGTTTCATGATGTCGATCGGAGCATTCGTCTCGAAGATTTCCTCGAATTTTTATGTAAATGTGTGGGGGTCGTACCCGGGATCAGGCAGCAAAGAGCGAACAGGACAAAGCTGTGGAATCTCGCACAACTTGATGAAGTTATTTTTTTAAAAGCAAATAGTTATGGGCGTCAAATGAAACAACTCCAATCCCATGCATGTTTTATGTATGGTGGATCGAGGGAGAATGCTGTATAATCTATGTAATGTAGTAGAACGCCTTTGACGAAACAACAGTGTCTTGGCATTACCCTTTAGTTGAAAGAGATCCAGTTTAAGCCTTGGTTGATCACATCCTTCCTAATAAACAAGCGGCACTTCTTCAGAGGGTCTTCCCCCTTTGGGGTGAACGCACAAACCACTTCTTATGTGCATGAGGGACATCCCAGGAGTCCTGAAGAAGCATACAAACTGGAATTAAGCACAAGCATGCTGTATCAGTAACTAACATGTTCACCGAACCACCCTAGGCAAACAAAACATGATCAGAGGTGGCAGCATACCATATTTTTCCTTCCTTTTCTTTTCTAAACAAAACACCTTGTGAGTGGCCGTAAGATGCTTCAAATAGGAGAGCAAATTGTTTATTTCAGCTGAACTACCAGTGCTCTCTGACATTTCGAATCTGGCGTCTTCTGGATCACAGTTACCAGTTGAACCCGCGATTATAAGTTCGGCGCCAAAGTCTACACGTCCTCCTGGGGAAAGGTAAATATTTATCCGTTAATGGGGGCTAAAGCTGATCTGTTGAAATTGCAAGAAGGTGATCGTTAAATCATCAGACACTGATACGAACAAAACTCCCCGAAGTTGCCATGCTTATCGCGAAGGGAATTGGTGCAAAACGACCCCAATATGTGGTAATAAATTAGTTATTTACACGTTGTAAGGAAAATGGCGCACTGTAACACAGGATACGGTTTGTTACCTGCACAGTAATTACACTCCTTGGTTTCCTTCTGCAGAATTTTCAGGTCACACTGTTTGCCACCACATTTAGGTTTGGGATTGTCACACTTCTTTTGCCTGGTCATTCTACCCGGCTGCCATAGCTTATCACAACAACTCCACTCACCCCACCCTGATACACCACCATCAACTGTACAAAGAAAAGGCTCAGATATGTTCTGCGTTTTAAATAACAAGCAATACGCCATACCAATTAACGCGCCTATTATGTTTCGATGCTATTCCATAGTTCTCAGGCTCCGGCGTTAAATGATTCACGAAAAGTTGATAAGTATCAAACCTACAATGAAAACAGGAGGTTGAATTTTTCTTATCTTTCTCAATACTGTTTGCTTTTGTGTAGCTCTTTGCTTTTCTCTACAAAGCGATACCATCACAATCGATCCTTGGGTTTGTTTGCTGTGTTTTTTGATGGTTTTTCTCATTGGCAATAACTCATTTCTGAAATTTTAACGTTTTTTTAAGCTTTCGTCTATCGTCTCACATACCAGGTGTTCTACTCTGGTCGCGATCATCTTCATTTATCCAATACCATATAACCCCTGGATCAAACATCCCCGGATATATCCAGTTAGCTGGCTTTCCCTCTCTCCTGTCTGTGATGATAGTTCCACGAGGATACCAGTCACCCACAGTCGCAGTGGTCAGTAACCCAAATGTTCAGTAACCCAAATGTTCCGGCCATCCAGGGCATGCACTTCTAAACACCATCATCGCTGTATTCCTATTGGTTGAACTTTTTCACCAGGTTGACATTGGTTTGAGTGTTATCGGTTTTCAGGAATCTGTGAGTTAAATAAACATTTTTATGAGGCGTTACTTAGAAGATTCTGCCGCAGATTCGAATGGTAAAAGAATAAAAGCGGAAAAAAGCTTATGATCATCTCAGTCCTTCCGTGCACTGATTCGAAAATCTATAAGTGCCCTATTTGAAAATGTGGGACGCAGAATTCTTCAGTGGGAGAGGTACACAACTGATTATGACTAATGCGTTGATACAAAACTCGAAATCATCTTCCGTGTACTCTATAGGCGCTTCCCAAATTCCACCCCAGGTTCCGGGTGAATACTTGAAAGACTTGGCTGCACTAATATCTTTTATATTTTATATTCTGCCAATCCTAGAATAGAATAGTCATCGCCTAGCGACGGTTTCTCCACATTTCGAAACGTCACATCTTTGGCATTCCAGTTATTCGAGGCACTGGTGACTAGTAGAGTATAAGCCCCAAGGTCTGATGTCATGTCGCAAAAGACAGACAAGTAATCGACGTCATCCTTTTTAATCATGTAAACTCCGTCGTCGTATGTGATGCCAAGCTGCGTGCTGTAAACCTTGACTTGGTTGCACGAGCGTCTATGTAACAAGAGAACATTGAAAAACAGTTTAAGATGTCTCATACATACGCTTGCTTTCTAAAATCGAACAACACTGATTGGTATCAAATTTTAAAGGAAATAGTGGTTGTTTTGAACTCCCCCCTTTTTTTAATCTTATTTTACCAATTGACTCATCCATCTGGACAAATGCTTGCCAGGCATCCTGAACGATTTGGAAGTGATGTTAAAATAAAGAAGTCTGTTTACATCGGAACACAAACACGTACGAAGGATGAAAACATGGAGCCACAGCTTTCCAGATTCACTCTACAACCTTGAAGCTAACTTTGTGAAAAAAATTGTCCATTCCTTATAATCCTAAGCACTAGGAAACGAAAATCATACGCACATCTACAAAATCATCTTTATTGCTTACCGGAACAAGCAAAGCTGCATCAAGGGGGAGATAAGACCGAGGCCAATACAGACAATTAGGAGTTCTCAGGTTGATAGTGAACTAAAAGTGATATTACGGGAAAAAAAGGAGCACACGTGATCTAGGCAGAGTTAATGAGTAACAAACGAATGCTTCGTACTATACCGTTATCGGACAATATCCAACACCTCACATTTACATCAAATGCTAGCTAGACTAAAATCTACATCACATCGTACCTGGTTCCCTCTCGTATCCATACCCGTATGACCTTCGGTTTGGGTTTCTCGCTGTTTATGTAAATGGCATCATTCTCTGAGGTCACTATTACGCTTGAGTTATCTCTCGCTGAGCCAGTCGTATATAAGTATTTTCCACCGGCCTCAAGACGAGGAACGCGCTTGTTCAAATTTTCTGTCTCATCCCAGATTCCAAACTTCTTTAGCAGCCGTATGTTTATTTAAGTATCAGAGGATGATGTTATAGAGTAGCCTCTTACAGTCTCCCAAATTTCTCCAAACATGCCGTCGCCATCGGCCTCGAGTCGGCACTAGACCAGTAAAAAAAACCTTTTTCATATCATAGCAAAATAAATAACATTCAGTTCTTCTCGGTCAGCATTTAAGAAACGGGAAGAGGAAGTTTATCTCATAAATCTATATCATCACAGATCATCAACATGCCCATTTGATTGCATCCTTAAAACTTGCGTGGAAAATTCTCCAATTAAAGCTAAATGAAAATTGTTAAGGATAAACTTTCTTGAATATGACATGAAGAGGTAATTGTTAAAGGAATGAGTACCTGTTCTTTATTTGAAAAATTAGGCACCTGAAATTTTTCCTTTCCAAGAATATTATTAGCTTGCCCAAGAATCCAAAAGGCTGTTTTAAGCGATGGATTTTGCTCATTCCTGTCAAGAACATTCTTTGCATTCCATCCTTGACGAGAAGCGCTGGTAAGGAGTAAGGTCCGGCCTCCGCCATTACGTGTCATGTCGCAATATGTTGAGTCTGGTTTGTCCACTGGCTGAATATTGTAGAAACTATCTAAAAGGAGAAACGATCAATCATTTTACACCATATCAATCATTTTACTGCGTAAGGTTTTTTACCGTTTGAAGAACACTTTTAACCCAAAAGGAAATTATACCCCCGTTTCGTCTGTGGCACTGTGTTGGTAAAGAAATGTTCAATCAAAAACCTTGAGTTTCTCTTTTTTATCATTTCTTTGGGTGGTTAAGGTCTGTTAAGGTACATGGTCTGGGCTATATACTAGACCTGCAGCTCCCTCCTTCCCAATGCTACGAGTCATGACCTCCATGCAGGATCTCGGAGGACCGTACACTCCTTCTCTCATCCAATACCAAATGTAGGTCGGACATTGTTCCTTGTCTTTGCTATATATCCATGGAGCTGGGTGATATTTCTCCATAGAAGCTGTAAAAAAGCGTCGTGTTAAAACAAAAATCTATTTACGTTCTAATTCGCTACGCTCAAACGAACGTAAATTATTTTCCTCTTAAATGAATTGATGAACAAATACAACAAATTGATGGTTGGCTGCCCAGGCAGTCCAACAACTGACGTTTATTCAAGCCTCACACAAGCAGTCATAACAGTGTAACTAAACTGAATATCACTAAATAAATGTAAATTTACAAACCAAGCTAAGAAGTTAGTTGTAAACGCTTAGAAATATCTTCTTGAATGTACATATCCTTCGCAGTATCGGACTTTCACCGACCATGCAGTTAAGTACCCTCTCTGAAGACTAGGGTTATAACTAACGGCAGAGGTAGCTCCACCAGCCCTTAAACTATGAAGCCCGTACAACTTATGATCCACCCCTATCTCTTTAAGGCATTCTTTAAAGATTTCCCTACATCTGGTATATGATAATTTAACTCCGTGTAACTTGTAAGTGTTGGTAGACTTAAATAACCTTACTGGACGTAAGAGAGCAACTGAACTTGAAAGTTCAATGTTACACATGGAAATATACCTTTCTAAAAGTGCAACAGGGCAATACTTGTTAGCTAACCTCTTAATACAGACATAACTACCTTCACGATAAATGTCATTTTAGCTCTGGGAACAAACACTCTAAGATGATCAGGAAAAAATTCAAGATGCATGGGCGCAATGTTACTAAGCTCATCATAACGAAAAAACCCCGCAAGGCCTAACGAGCAGATACAAGCAACTCGTATGTCCTTAAGATTAGCAGAAGATCCAGCGAACTTATCAATAATATCCTTAATAATTTCAGCGGAGATAGGCGCCTTTTTAACAGTAACTGGCTTATTACGCCTAGCAGCCTCCAGTAAATTATGACAGATCGAACTATCAAGTGGATTAGCGCCGTTACTTAAACCGAACGAGTGAAACCACTTAAGAGCAGCGTGAGCCATAACTAGAGAAGCATAAGAGTTAGAACTCTGATAAACCTTAAATAGACCAACAACTATAAACGTAACAGGAAAAGGAGGCACTGGTTGAACGTTGGAGGAATTACAAAATTCAATAAACTTCGAAATATCTTTCTTATATCTCCTCGATGTAGAATCCGCTTTAGACTTCAATAATGTCGAGATAAACTCTCCTAGGTTAGGCTTTACACCAACCGGGATGCAACTCCAAACATCGTCTGAAGCAAACATCTGTAATGAGAAAACAAAAGAAAGAACGCAAATCATGAAACCGCCAAAACAGTCGCATGCTGCAAAGACACTTCCACAACAACAGAGAATAACGACAAGCGCCTCCGCAAAAACATAGTAATAATACCAACCCAGGCCAGTGCCTGTTATACACAAAAACATAGTAATAATACCAACTCGGGCCAGTGCCTCTCAACTACAAAACATGGTAATAATATCGACCCAGGCCAGTGCCTCTTATCTACAAAAATATTGTAACAATATCAACCTAGACCAGTGCCTCTTAACTACAAAACATGGTAATAATATCGGCCCAGGCCTGCGCCTTTTATCCACTGAAATTTTAATGGTTAAACATCCCATGTAAATAAAGCCATAGAAACTTAAGAAAACTTCATACGTACGGCTAGGATGAAACCAGTGAACCTGTCACTACCCAAAAACGAATTTATATTCCGCCCTTGCTCTAAAGCAGTAGCCTCAAAACACTTATAATCTACTACAAATCTAGAAAATTTTCTAGAAATAATAGGCCAGAGCGGGGGGGTGGGTGGGTGGGAAAAGAAGTAAACGCCAGGATGGAGAGCGCGAGCGCGAGGAATCTGTCAACTCTTTGAAGCTTAAAATACTACACATCAGCCAATCACAAAACCCCTGGAGACACGCCCTAACGGCGTGTTCCAACAAAAACGAAAAAAACATAAAGTGCTAACGAACTGCATCGACTTCATACCAGCGGAAAATACATTTTTTGGTGGGGGACAGTGAGACATTGTAATTTATCATTGTAATAACTTGACAAACGGATGATAATTACTACGTGCATCACATTCATTTACATTTTTAAAATTTTTATCAGGAGGTCACACTTTTGTCTGGGAATAGCCTACCTTATCAGCACAACATTCTAATCCGAGTTTCCGACACCCTCTTCTTAGGTGGAATTCAACATAAGTTACTATTTGATGACTTAAAGAATATGCACTCTTAAAGAATATGTACTAAGACTTGCCACTAAAAGACCTCTCTATGGCCCGGCATGTGGCAGATTCATCAACGGAATAAAAAAATAGCGTTATTGCTGTCAAAAAGGTGTTCTTGGTAGCAAATGAAAAAAAGCGATTACTTTGCATATTTTATGAAATTTGAATAGTCTTTATTTTTTATTGCCCTAAAAGAAACGAGTGGAATGATCTCATAAGCAAGAAGGTTTAATTGACTTTATGGGCGGAAAACAACCCATCCAACTGCATAAGAACCTCGCCCACAACGTCGAATGAATCAGTCAGACCTCAGCATTTTTTTGGTCCATCTATGTTGTTGTCCAACGTGATGTCGCTGGCCCCATTGATTGACGAAGTTAGGGAATCTATCCTTTATGCTAATAAATAATAATTATGCATTCTAAACCAAGCCAATGGTGGAGCTCTGTCAAGCGCATTGTGGACATGACTCCAGCGTCAGGTTCTGACATCGTAAATTCAAGCTTGCAGGTGGAGGGCATTGGAAGCCTCTCCGAGCAAGTCATCACAAATATGATCAATTCAGAGGTTGGAGTCTATTCCGCCTCTCGAAGAGGAAAGTACGCCGCTGATCATATCCGAGTCTGCAATACTATCAGCACTAGAAAAGGTGTTTAAAGGAGTGTACTGATATCCTCGCATACCTTGTCTCCTTGGTCATAAAGTGTAGCTTTGCTGAGAATAGAATTCCACTAGCATGGAAGATGGCTGATGTTATACCAATGCCGAAATTCAAGCCCATCGTTGACATCACTAATCATCTTCGCCTCATATCCTTGACTCCTGCGCTGTCCAAAATCACGGAAGACTTTGTGGTTGGTCTTTTTGTGGGCCCTGCTGTGATGGATGTTATCGACCTCAACCACTTTGGAAGAATTCCGAAATCTTCTACCCTTCACACCCTAACATTTATGGTGCACAACTGGACTAAAGCAACTGACAGTACTGGAGCTGCTGTGAGAGTTGTCCTCTTCGATTAGGGAAAGGCTTTCGATTTTATCGACCACACCTTGTTGGCGCGTAAGGTCTTCAATTTATAAATCCCTAGGAGCGTCGCCCACCGGGTTGCAGACTTCCTGATGGACCGACAACAACGTGTCAAGCTATCTGCTAACTGTTTCTCAGAGTGGGGCCCAGTCCCCGCTGACGTCCCTCAAGGCGCCAAGCTGGGCCCTTGGTTATTTATATTAATGATAAATGACCTTAAGGTCTCAGGCTTTCAGACCTGGAAATACATGGATGACACTACTGTAACCGAGGTCGTACCGCGAGGGGAAGCTAAGTAACATCCAGAGTGCTGTTACGCTGTCTAGAACTGTTCATGCGACCACAAGATGACCTTGAATGCCGATAAGTGTAACTGACTTTAAGAAAAACAGACACGCGTTCGAGCCTGTCATCATTAATGGGAAGGAACTCTCTGTTTTCAACTCTGAAGCTATCAACAAAGTCAATAAGAGATTACACTTTTTGGTGCTTCTTAAAAGAGCGGGGGTGAACCCCTGCAACATTGTCAATTTTGATCGCACTGTTGTAGGACCTGTTCTTGAATATTGCTCGCCCATCTTCCACCATGAAATACCTCAGAAACCTAAACAACGATATTGAGCGAGTACAAAAGAGGGCGTTAAGTTTCCAGCACTCGTTCAACTCTGCGATGTGTAGATTTGCGAACAACAACCAAGGGTAAACATGCGTACATAATTCTATCGATTGTTAGCTTAGTAGTTTTATCAATTTCCTTCAAACATAACCGATGAAGCCCTCCGGCAAAGTCTCGTACAAATTAACTTTCAAAAGGAGATCACATCGCTTAACCAAGGATCGTAAAAGAATTGTCAAGAAGTTTATACTCCAACTTGCTTCTCTTCTATATTTATTTACAGGCTACGCTGTAGTCTTCTTAGTCAAATACTGGTTTACAATTTTATAGAGTTTCCACACTACTTGAAAGTAAACATTTTCTCGCGACACATCATGTTGACGATGGATTCGTCAAATATGACCCGAACCTTATTCGTTTCAAAAATTCAGCCCGGATTTTGAAAAAAGGGTACTCGTTTTATGCGACTCTTGTTTCCACAAAAGAAGATATGATGTGGACAGTGTTAGGTGGGGAAGACGCTACCCCTCAATGTTTGATAAGTTTTCATCATTCAATGTACATGAGAGTATAAAAATAACTACAAAATAATTGCTACATCTCTTAAAATTGACAAACAAATTGAAAAAATTTCGTCCTTGTACATTGAGTGTGTTAAAATACATTGCTACTTTTCTCAGTATTTTCAGTGCCATAATGACTCTCTTTAAAATGGATATGTTTGACGTATATACCTTATATGTATGCATATATGTATATACCTGTACACACTTCACTGAATTGGTAATGTGTATAATGCTTATGACAGACTTGTAGCCGAGCACAGGTATGATCTCACTGAATGTCATGTCCGAAATTTTGATTTTGTAATCTACTAGAAAAAATTGAAAGCCAAAACCGTTCCCTTTGAAACTATTAACAGTAAGTGTCCTCATGAAAACGTCCATACCCATGTAAATTGCAGATACGACGCAGGCATGATTGACAGTGCCGAATCCATTTTATGGTTAAAAGGACTTTGCAATATATCTTCATTTTATCTAGAGAATGTCATTAATGCTTTGAAAGTACATGGCTTGGAAATTTTAAACGTGTTTTTTCCCAATCAATTTGAGTTTGAAATTTCAAATTATTTCAGCGCTTTTATAGTGCTCTGCAATTCAAGGTTAAATGCATTAAACGAAAAACGTGATCTGTAATTCGGGATCATTTAGCCAAACTGTTGGAATAAAATTGCGTCTGTTTTTCTCAGCATCATCCTTTTCGTGAATTCCTTTCGAAGAATTTTCGTCTATACACTGGAGATTTTGCTGCCTTTCCTTTTATTCATGTTTAGTTTCCATGTTTGATTGTTCAGCTTCCATTTCTGAAAGCGACAGCGCATGGGTGTCATCATTGCTGGCCACCAAGTTTGCATACAACTGATGATTCGGTGGGACCAGCTGGTCTTCGAGTCCAGGCGTATTTTCTGCCTTCTTGACTTTAGGATATACTGCCCTGTTTCTTTTCTCTGTTGGATTTGGACAAGCCACTTTAGCTCCCTCCACAAATTCTTCATGTTTAGAGCTCGTCTCTTTGGGAATTGTGTCTATGTTTTGATACAACGAAGTATGTTGTTGATCTTGCTGAGTCCCCAGATTAACAAAGAGCAAAGCAGGTGTATCCTTTGGTAGGGAAGCCTCGCCGTCATTCATATCGACTGCACTGCTGCCACATGCATGTGCTCCAGACCTTTCCTTTGCCTTTTTATCTTGGAATTTGAAAAGTCCTGTAGTTGGGACCACTCTTTCCCGTCCATCGCCGCTCGTGGATTCAGTAACACCAGTGTAGTTTTCCTGGTTACTCTCAGTAGAGCTCAGGTCTTCATCTGCTTTTGAAACAGGACATTAGTAGGTGGCGTTGTTGTTGTTGGGTACCTTTTGTGGCTCAGGGACTCGATTGATGGTATTGAATGGAATTTGTGATGGAACCGTGTTTTCACTAAAAGCTTAAACGCCCATGAAAAACAAAAACATCAATAAGCAGGATAGAAATGAACACTCTACACGAACAATTAAACCAGTATCTACCTCGAATGATCTCACATTACACGGAATCAACTGATCCCGAATATTTTGCAAATGAAATAATAATAAGGATTGGAAATTTTAGCTTAGGAAAGAAATTTGGGAGTGAGTTAGCTTACTGTTTACATAATTAAACCATTATCTACCTGGAATGGTATCATACTGCTCAGAATCGATTGATCCTTGTGATTGTTGAGGTTCCTGTAAAGGTAAACGCGGACAAAGAATTTAGCAAATCATACGACAACAAAAAATGTTACTTGTATTGTCATGAGCATGGAATTAAACCAATACACAGGGAAAATTGAGGCCGAAAACCTTCGCTTTCTGGGGTACGATGCTCTGCCATTATGCTACAGAGAACTCAGTTGTTTGTTAGGTAATAACGAGATTTATGTGTAGCGCGTCTGTTGCATGCTCTAAGATCAGCAAGAACGATGATAAATTCTTTGAGCTCGGAAGTTGAATAAAGAAAAGCGATGTACGGGAAATCTCTGCAAGAAAGAAAGCTTTAAGGCTGTAACGATATGATTATGAGAGCAGATTGTATCGAGAGAATGAATTAGCATACAACGTGGAAGTGGATTCTGCTAACTAGGAGGTGACATATCGATCAATACTAAACGTACACTTTCAATGTTCATCTCTAAACTTGGTGGGTAAAGCTGCGGTTTCTCTTCACCTGGAAAAAGTAAAATAAAACGGGCTATACAGTTAGGAATGCCATCTCTATAATTTCCTGCGCTGACTTGCTGCTATCATTCGCAAACTGTATTGTAAACATAATTTTGCATTTTCATCGTCAAACAGGTCACTTAAATATATGTTAACTTACGAACCAACACGATATCCGGGGATGCAGTATTGTAAATAGAGATAGTTATAAAAGTAAAAAAGAACCATCTATACTCCTGGATGGAGAGAGGCACCGTGACAGTAATATATCTCGTCCTAGAAATCAACATCGTCTAATGCCCTTATTGTTAGGCCAAACTCAATAAATGGTACTGAATGGGATTTGTGATGGAACTGTGTTTTCACCAAAAGCTTAATGGCCGACAAACAACAAAAATGTCAATAAGCAGGAGAGAAATGAATACTCTACACGAATATTTTGCAAATGAAATGATAATAAGGATTGGAAATTTTTAGCTTAGGAAAGAAATTTGGGAGTGAGTTAGCTTACTGTTTACATAATTAAACCAGTGTCTACCTGGAATGGTTTCATACTGCTCAGAATCAATTGATCCTTGTGATTGTTGAAGTTCCTGTAAAGGTAAACGCGGACAAAGAATTTGGCAAAACATACAACAACAAAAAATGTTATTTGTATTGTCATGAACATGGAATTAAACCAATACACAGGGAAAATTGAAGCCGAAAACCTTCACTTTCTGGGCTACGATGCTTTGCCACTATGCTGCAGAGAAGTCAGCTGTTTGTTTTAAGACCAGCAATTTCATAATGTGAGTAAATGGGATAAGAAAGATGATAAATTCTCTGAGCTCTGGAGGTTAATAAAGAAAAGCTTTGTATGGGAAATATCTTGCGAGAAAGAAAATTTTAAGGCCAGTAACGATATGACTATGAGAGCAGATTGCATCGAGAGAATGAGTTAGCATACAACGTGGAAGTGGCTTCTGCTAACTAGAAGGTGATATATCGATCAATACTAAACGTACACTTTCAATGCGAATCTCTATACTTGGTGGGTAAAGCCGCGGTTTCTCTTCACCTGGCAAAAGTCAAATAAAACGGGATATACAGTTAGGAATGTCATCCCTATATTTTTCTGCGCTGGCTTGCTGCTATCATTTGCAAACCGCATTGTAAACATAATTTTGCATTTTCATCGTCGAACAGGTCATTGAAATATATGTTAACTTACGACCCAACACATTGAAAGACGAATCGTTTTCAAGTGTTTATCCGTTTTTCATGATTTCCCGCAATTTAAGCCTGTGATAAAGCTTGTGGAAATGCAAGTAATGTTTTTCCGTTTGTGATGCGTAAGTTATAAATGCTACGCTTCGACAGAGTGACAAAAACTTGGAAATTTTTTGTTGAGTTTTCATTATAATTTATTTGCATACATAGAGCTGTGATGATATTGTCAAAGTGTTCCATACGTTAAGAAATCACCAACCTGAGCTTGCTACCTTTAATCGCATTTTGAGGAATTGTTCTTTGAGCTTAGACAGGCCGATTCTTTCACCCCTTTTTCTTTTCCAGCACTGCTTCATAAGGTTGTATTCATCATCGTCGATGCAACTTTCCTGCGGTAATATCCCCTCGTCGGTATTTTGCAAAACCTTAAAATAGCATGAGAACGCTTTGTCTTAACATTTGAATTGTGTAAAGTTTAGATTCAAATAATTAAAGTAAAAGAATACGTTCTTTATCGCAATGATTCATCTTTCTAGCACGATCTTTCCAAGTGGCTAAAGTCGGGCTAAATTCTCTAACCTTTTGCTCTTTTACAGGCAACAGTCATGACAACGAAATTGGAAAGATTGAATTTTGTATCGCTATGTAAGCAAAGTATCGCTATGACAGAAGCTTTTGTAAAGTTGTGTGAAAATGGTAATGCCAATTTTACTTTTTGTTGAATTGTATAAATACAGAGGCTTTTAATGTCATAGAAACTATGGTTGTAGTTGTAGTACTGTTATCGTAATTTCATCGTATACGTAGTAAGTTAGGAATACAAAACGAAACTGTAATTCTTCTTACATAATCGACGACAAGTTCATCCCTTTGTATGTCTTTGTATGGGCGACAACCTAAGGTGAGCGTCTCGTAGACAAAGATTGCAAAGGCCCACACATCAGAGGGAATGGAATAACAATTTCTTAATAGTGTCTCTGGAGCTTTGCATCTCACCGGCAATGTTTCACCACTTTCGCCTATAAAATCTTTCAGGCCATCGTAGTCCAAAGCGTATTCGTAGCCAGATGATCTGTCACCTAAAAACGTGATTAGAGCAGGAGGTTGAGCATTATTACCCTGGTTGTCATTCCCTTCTGTGACATCAACTTCTTCGAAAATAATGGAGAAAACTAGTCGTATTAACATTTGTCTTTGCTTATCTCCACCGATTCAGCCTGAGTTGAATAGTTATAGAATAACAAAGATTATGAACAGCAGAAAAGAAACTCTGATAGTTGACCAATCTTACCTTCCTCGTTTATTCCGTGCTGCAGCACCCCTAAAGAGTGCATTCCACTAAGCTTGGCAAAATAACCATCGCCAACTAGAATGTTTTCCGCCGTAACAGCTCGATGAACCAAATCAAGCTCTTGGTGTAGGTATAGGAGGGCTTCTATTACTCCAATTATCAGTTTGTAAAGAGTAGCTGACGACAGAGGCTTGCATTCCCTTGAGTCTCTTACAAATTGGAGAAGGTTGCCGTATTTTTCATACGCAGTTATTATGTGATGAGGAAAGGCTGTAGTGTTGTAGGCGAGAAGAAATGGGATGTTTGGATGCTTCCCTAGATGGCTTAATTGCCACAGGTTGTATGCTTCTGCACGTAGTCGCTTTTTCGCCTCCGACTGTGTCGACATTTCGTCCTCCACGAGATCCTTCTTGGAAACGGCTAAGACTTTTACGGCCACTTCTTGGCGTTTTAACACGCCATGGCTGACAAAACAGCTCGAGGTCTCGCAACTCGGCTTAGTTGTTAACATGTTGTCAATTTCCAAAGTGTGTGTCTTGTAGCACGACACCAGGTGCTGATTGTGGAGATCTATTGGAAGCGTGTGCTGATCACTTTGGTTGTCAAAGAAATGAGGTACAAATAATCTCTGGATAGAACGTTCTGGACAGAACAGAAGTCTTCTAAAGAAGCGGTCAACAATAGCTCTGCACTCTGGTTTCTTCCTTACTTTTTCATCTTTGCCAAGATAAACCAGACATAAACTTGCTTCAATTCTCAATGCTTTATGTGAAAAAAAAAAAGATTATAATTATTATGGCGATACAAAGTGGTATCCTTCCTAGCCAGATCCTTACCTACATAGACATGGACACAAGTAGCTCGATCATTCTTAGTCTGGGAGTTTGAAGGTATCACGGACGCACCCACGGGTAACTCGAGTGGTAAGTCACAAAAAGAAACAAAGTCACAGTATAGATCTTTTCTTCGTCTAATGCACTTATCAAGAGTTTTGGTCTATCAGAATGAATGGGATCCTTAAGGAAATCAGCTTCTGCGAAGAGGATCAAAATCAATAATAATTATAACCCCCCATCGGTATGTAGTTGTTGAGCAACTCTTCTAACGCTTGCTTATCATTCCTGTATTCCTATATTCCTTTGGGGAGGGGGGACTTCGCGGTGGTGAGAACACTCGCCCCCAACACTGTGGCCCGGGTTTAATTCCCGAACCTGGCGTCACATATGGATTCAGTTTGTTGTCGGTTCTTGTCGTTGCTCCGAGGGTTTTTCTAACCAATATTCAAAATCCCAATTCGACCTGGAAACAGTGGAAAAGAAGTGGAATGTCCACTGCTAAACTGTTATTATCATTATCATTATTATTTTTATTGTCATTACCTTTCGTCGCATTCTTCATTGCAATCTCTGATAGTATAAATGCCACCAGTAAACAAAACCTCCTGTCCTTTCCTCCTCCACCATCAAGATAAGCCATCAGCACCAGCCTTAAAAGTTTTATGGTCCTCCTCTTTCTGTTAATCTGTTTCGGACGTTCCGTGTAGACCTAAAAGAATTGATACAGCTTGTTTATTCTTGGATGAACTTTGAGGGTAGGCAAGTTGATCTTAACAGTATTTTGTTTGTTCTTGTGATCTGTCACGACCAAACGGGACTCTGCTGAATAAAGGAAACCTACCTTCCCGTGCAGATAATAAAGTATGCAATGCAGCTTGCACCATTTCACTCTGGATTTCTTCAGCTTTTTTAGAAGTAACAACTCCTCATTTGGAGTGTCCGAGTTTGCACAATATCTCTTGCATTCCTTGAGGTAATTTCCCAAATCTGAACCCGCTGTCTTTTTGGATGGCCGCGTAAGATAAGTAATGGCCTCCTGGATTAACTCAACAGAGTATCTTAAAACGTCTCTTTTTTTCAAGGTCATCTTACTGAAATAGTTTTTAATTTCCCGGAGCTGTTTCAAGTTGTTCTCTGAGTCAATTTTAGAGAACCCTGTTTGATTCTGGTGAATGATTAACTCTGAGAGTATGCAACCGTATACTGTTAGCCTAAGAAGTTGTATTGAGTCTGCCTCCTCCTTGAATGCTCCGTCTGGCGAGACGATGGTTAATCGTAGTATCTTTTCCACGCTCAACAAATTTTTCTTAGCACTCTGAATGGAATCCCTGCATAGCAGATGCTGAAGTTGTTGTAGAGAGTGCTTTACAACGTCACCGCAACTTCGGCTGCTACTTACATGAGCAAGTATCCTGTATACGTCAACGTTGTTTGCACCAGATTTGCCCCATATTTCTTGTTCCAGGTAGGGCAAAATGCCGTGAAGAATGAACAGTTCTTTTTCCTCCCTCAGCGAACCAGCGCAGGTGTCCATTTCCCGAATAAACTTCTTTGGGTTTTCAAGAAAAGATTCGACGGACCATTTAAAATCGTTTTCAGCTGTTAAAACATATCGGTAGAAAACATTAGGATCAGAATAGCAATGTTGATTCAAATAATGAGCAAATAGCGGTCTCGTTAACCTACAGAAGTCATAATGTTTTGGGAGCTGTTCTTATGATTTTACCTATCTGGATAAGAATTCCATTGATTGGTTTTGGAGTCCAGTCTCCCACATTTGTTTGTCGATAATAACTGCGGGGACAATACTCCTCCTCATTATTCCTAGAGTAATAGCTGAGCCTTGCAACAGCTTCATGGTTCTGTGGAGTGCTAGTGTTTCCTTCCTCTCCTGAAATAATTAAGAAATAACTGAGTAATAGAATTGAAACGCTATAGAAAGCATCGTCACCATAAAATCCTTATTGCCTTTTTTAACTTCATATTTTCAAAATATTACATAGGAACCAATGAAAAATAAATAATACCGTTTGGTTGATTCGTTGGAACACCAGTGATGCGAGCCCAGGAGCCGACTGCTACGTTACCACTTCCACTTACATTCACGTTATACTTTTTGTAGACAACATTGGGGCGTCTGCTCGGCACGGCTAAAGTTGGGATTTTAAGAAAAATTTTGTTTTTAACTAAGTCATTTCAGCTACGTTTTCTTTCTTATCAATGAACGGTTTCTTCATTTACCAAATACGATTTCAATGAAACGGGTGCGTTAGAACGAGAACTTTAATTAATGCAGCATACAACGAATGTGAGCAATATATACTTCATTAACTGGTTACTACTCCACGTTTGTCAAACACAAAAAAAGAAGGCGAATAACAAAAAAATACCGATCTTTCTACAACCTTACCAGAAAATTCTCCGCAATAATCTGCATAGCTTGAGTCGCTGACATCTTCAAGATAAAAATGTAGTTATAGCTTGCTTATGAAGTGCCTCAAAACACTTTCACTCTCACTTTCACTTGGCTGTTAAGTGTCTACTTATGAATGGGAATTTGTGTCATGCCACTCTCAAAGCACCAGATTAAAAATAGTAGTTGTAGTCATTCTTTAGGCAGTGGACTGTTAAACATATGGAAATTGTTTTGAGCCCCCTGAAACTATGCCTAATTCAAAATAATTAAGTTTTATTAAATAAAGTTAACAATACATAGTGGCCACCAAGGCTTCCTAAAGCTGTCGTCTCGAGCGTTAGCCCTTCGTCAGAGCGGAAGATCATGCCTAAATCACTCAAGTATGCGGTCTAATTCGGCTATAAAGATACGATCGGCAAGATATAGTGTCTATGTAAATCCCGGAACTTCTAGATAATTCCGTTTAATGACGTGAAATTGAACTAAATGAACACACTTTTGTCAACAAATCAGCAATTAAACACTCTGGCTCCGCTTCTATCCGTGGATTAAAATGCCTGATTAAGAGGCCCTCATTTAATTTCCCGCTCACGATCTCATGCACGAATCTTCAACAGGAAGCTTTCATTATACTTATTTCTGCACACTCTCTTAGGAACGGCGAAAATTGGTACACTCAGTCAGCACATTTCGGCCAAGTTAATTTAAAGAGACGATAAGCTTAAATGTTTTGAACGGCAAATGGGAAATAAGTGAAAAAGACGCTTGCGTTAATAAACCTTGGCTCAATCTCAAAGAGCACGAGTCGGTGCGCAGTGTTAAACTAAGACGTAAAATGTTCGAGCGGTTATTGAGGTAATCATTGATTATTTGACTAAATGATACTAACCACCCAAATGCATCAAATTGTTACTAACCGTCGTATCTGGACATCTCCGGTGGTGAGCAGCATGAGATCAGCAACCACAGAATCGTCCATCAACTTATCAGGCAGTGCTCAACTCCCTTGACAGAAACGACGATGAAAAGGTCGTTGATATCTAGCAATTTAGGGGAACCCCCAGCTCATTAAGTAATAATTCTATGATGACTTCATACTTTCGGCATGTTTTTTATGAAGAATATAAATCGGTTCAGCAGTCAGGCAAACCTGGCCTCGAGCACTGAGATAAGACCATAATAACTTAGCTCTCTTCTTTAACCCTTGCGATCACGTGGCTGCTATCAGACCACTGTTGATTTTGTTTCGTTGTGATTATTTTTCTCTGTTTTCTGTTTTATTTTTCCAGTACTGCTTTGAAAATAATACTTGGTTATCGCCACCTCTAAAAAGTAGTTAACATCTCCTTCTCTCGAGTTTAGCCCCAACAAATATGCACTCAATTGTCTTGCAAAATGAAAGCTGACAGGGTCTTTTCCCGGAAAAACTAATAACCTTCCCGTCACAATGCTGATGTACGAAATTAATCATTGCTCTCCACCAACCGCCCCAACTTCGTCCTTGCAATTGTACTTAGTCACCACTGTCGAACTCAAATCTGCGTAATTTCTAACGGACATGTACTTCGTTGTAAGCTCTGTTCGTCACTTTGTGTTCGCGCTTATTTGTTATTTGGTAAAGCTGAGTTGAACCAACTTCGTCCTTGCAATTGTACTTAGTCACCACTGTCGAACTCAAATCTGCGTAATTTCTAACGGACATGTACTTCGTTGTAAGCTCTGTTCGTCACTTTGTGTTCGCGCTTATTTGTTATTTGGTAAAGCTGAGTTGAACCTAAATTACAATATAAGCTAGAACAGTTGATCTATAAAGTTGTACCTGGAAAATTTAACTAACTCTTTGTTAACTCTTTGATTGTAAAGAGTGCGTAGCAAGAGAAATCTGTCAAATGCAAATGATCAATGTGAAAAAGAGCTTTTCAATCACAAGAATTTAGCCCTCAAGCGAATTCTACAAGGAAAGTTTAACGCAATCTTTGCGGTGGTCTTAAAACAACGTGTCATGCTACCGGTATTTACTTTTCTTTTTTCGAGCTTTCTATTTTCAAACCCAATCAAAATTACGCTTAGAGTTATTTAAAATGGGAATATGGTTTATATGAGAATAAACAACCAGTTTCAGGCGTAATTTAACTGCACAGTAAGTCAAGCGGAAGTCTATTAACACTGCGTCATCGTCTTTGCTTGTTTTTCCTCGAGCGTTCTTTAAGTATATTGAGTTATTAAGTAAAAAAAATAATTTCAAAACACCAATCCAACAAGTTTATTTAAGCCGGCTCCAGATGCTCATATCTCAAAGCGCGACGGCTTTTAAAATTTGTTCTATTAATAAAAACATTGTTAACGTATCGTTGGAGACGTTTCTCAGAAATATTCCAAATTTGCTTTAAACCTCAATTATTTATAGACACTAAGCTGTCAATTTTTCGCCGTAGGCATCTCACCAAGCGGTTGTTCGGTATGACTGCGCCTTACTTTTGTAGTTGGGTATGGAGATAAAATTGTTTTGTACTTCTAATATCAGCTTATATCAGGTGAACAGGTTAAATCAGTATTGCTTTCATCCTTGGAGAAGTTGAGTGTTTATTCGAGTCATTAGTGCCCTGTTCTAGTGCTTCCTAATGTTAGTTATCGACAGGAAAGCCTCATCTTGTTTCCTGTGTCTTGCAATGAATATCAATCTGGACATTTCAAGAACTCAATGGTGACTTCAAACGAACCTTTTTCAGACTTTTACAGGTAGTTTTGCGAGTATTCGGCTGACTTTTTTGAAAAATATTGTGAAAAACCGTGTACTCCACGGTTGTTCGAGCGGTGGTTAGCGATTATCCAGGATTGGAAGTTTAACCTGTCTTTGACTTCTCCTGAAAAAAGCGGATATCAGGGATCACATTTTTTGGGGTTTAACCCTTGACAAGAGGTGAAACCATCTAAAAAAATATAACAATTGATTGTTTGTAAAGCTTCAAAACTAAATAAAAAATTCTTGGCTAATCCGGCGGCTGTTTGCTTCATTGTGCCTTGAACAACCCGGCCTAGGAGGCCCCTTTTTATTATGAACTACAAAAATTGTAAAAGTTTATTTCATCGAGGGTAATCGGGTCCTTTCTGTTTGAAAAGTGATAAACAATTTGCGTCAGTGTCTGTAACTTGCTTTGCCACTTGTGTATTTCCTCTGAATAATTATTCAATTAGCTAGTTCTCCAAATCAAACCCCCTCCTCCAACAAACCAACCTGTCTTGTCTCTTCAATTTAAAGACCAAAAGCTATGAGCCTCTAGACCAGTAGAAAGTGTTTTGTCACGCTCATTTAAATCTCATTTGCAAAACTACATTGTAGGATGTCAGTAAACATCAAAAGGAAAAGCAAAAAAAAAGATTGAGAAAAACATTGTTAACGTGTCGTTGGAGACGTTTCTCAGAAGGATTCTCATTTCCATCCATGTTTACTGAAAATTGTCTGTTGCAGAAATCTGACGCGTGCTCCGCACGAGCTGAACCCTACTCTTTTCTTATCAAGATATATTCGGTTTCATCAATCGAGATGATAATGTAATTTTGCTACGGTAAAGAGTTTCAAAGCTGACGTTTCGAGCGTCAGCCCTTCGTCTGAGCGAATGGGTCACGAGTCACTTTAAATCAATCTGAAATAAAAAGAAAAAAGATATATATATTTTTAACTATAGCTGATTACATAGTCCACAACTTTGCATTTTTTAAATACATTTTAAAGTATATTTTGTTTTAGTGTATGACCTTTACAGCCGCGCTTAAGCAGTCCCGTAAAGCTGAAGTTTGTTAGGCTGAACGGGTCGAAGAGAACTTGATCCGCAAAAAAAATCGTGCGCCCCAAATTTAATGACAAAAAACTTTGTAAGAAACAAATATGAAAATAAGTTTCAATTCTCGATAACTCGAAACTCGAGCCAAATATTTACCCCCGGCCCTCCCACTCAGTCAATAAGTACAAAATATATATATATAGGCATTAAATAGACTAATTTTACGACTCTACAATTGAAAAAAGGGGAAAGTTGAGAGTTTCAAAGCTGATGTTTCGAACCTTAGCCCTTCGTCTGAACTAATTGGAAAGTTTGACTACTGCATGTTTAGCCTTACTGGAGCAACAGTCTTTCCTTCTCCGACAGCCAGCTACATCGTAGTTCAGTTAAGTTTCCATGGCGCACGACCGATGTCGATCGGAGCATTCGTCTCGAAGATTTCCTCAAATTTTTTATGTAAATGTGTGGGGTTCGTACCCGGGATCAGGTAGCGAAGAGAGAGCAAGAGAAAGCTGTGGAATCTCGCACAACTTGATAAAGCTATTTTTTTTAAAGTTAAAACCTTATTTAAAATAGTTATGGGCGTCTATTAATACAACTCTAATCCCATGCATGTTTTAAGGATGGTGGATCGAGGGAGGATGCTTTGTAATCTATGTAATTTAGAAGAACACCTTTGACGACACAATAGTGTCTTGGCATTACCCTTTAGTTGATAGAGATCCAGTTTAAGCCTTGGTTGATCACATCCTTCGTAATAAATAAGCGGCACTCCTTCAGAGGGTCTTCCCCCTTTGGGGTGAACGCACAAACCACTTCTTATGTGCATGAGGGACATCCCAGGTGTCCTAAAGAAGCATGCAAACAGGAAATCAATACAAGAATGTTGTGTCAGTAACTAACTTAGGGTATGTTCGCTGTACCACCTTGTGTAAACGATAATGGGTCTGAGTATCGGCCCCCTTTGGTGTGAACACACAGATCACTTCTCGTGATATACGGATATCCCGGGTGTCCTGAAAAAGCATGCAAACTGTAATTAAGCACAAGCATGCTGTATCAGTGACTAACAAACCCTTATGTTCACTGAGCCACCCTAGGCAAAAAAAAACATGATCAGATGTGGTAGCATACCATATTTTTCTTCCTTTTCTTTTCTAAACAAAACACCTTGTGAGTGGCTGTAAGATGCTTCAAATAGGAGAGCAAATTGTTTATTTCAGCTGAACTACCAGTGCTCTCTAACCTTTCAAATCTGGCATCTTCTGGATCACAGTTGCCAGTTGAACTCACGATTACAAGTTCGGCGCCAAAGTCGACACGACCTCCTGGGAAAAGATAAATATTTAGTAGGGAAACCTTCTATGAGGAATAAAAAACAAATTGAAAAGAAAACACAGCTCTCTTTTACCCAAGTCATTAACCCAACACTGCAAAGAAGCAGTAATATTTAACCAGTTTGGAAATTAAGGGGATGCCATCGTTCGATTGGGTAAAAGACAGTTATGTACGAATCATCTTTGTAGTGCCTTCACTAATTATCTGTGAATTCAGGTCAATGTACTTAAAGTCCTCAGAGTCAGCCTCATCTTTTGAGAAATTAGAGGACACACTTCACTGGGGAATAATTCACTCGCTGAGACAATGTACTTGAACTATCAAATCCAGAGAACAAACCTCTCGGACAAACATATTTTTTGCTACATTTGTGCATCAGAATACCATCATCGTAAATGAACTTCTGATATTCTTTCGAGCATTCAGCAGAGGATTTGTAAACCAGCTTAGTTCCGTCGGGTATCTGGCAGCTTGATCGCTGAGGCTGGACACAAAATTTGTCAACCGCCCGGATGGGACTTTCTGTTGGGCGGAAGGAAAGCAAAAGGAGTGATTTAGATGTATCTTCTTTCTTACAATTGATTGATATATCAAGACAAGCATCGGGAATGATTAAATTAACACACCTGACAGAAGGATATCGTCAATTAAGAAGAATTATAAGTTGTTAATATAATCAGTCTGCCGTAATCAAATCAAGCCTAAGACAGAGGGCGAGCCTTACTTCTTTAAGAAAAAAAGGTTTCGTATACTTTGTCTTCCACCCTCGTAGTTTTTGAATAAACAGATAAAAAATTCAAGCGGAAGTTGGTCCAGTTTTGCTAAAGGAAGGTTCTGCAACAGACTGAAAATTATTCATAATATCCGTTAATGGGGGCTAAAGCTGATCTGTTGAAATTACAAGAAGCTGATCGTTAAATCATCAGACACTGATACGAACAAAACTCACCGAAGTTGCCATGCTTGTCACGAATAGAATTGGTGCAAAACGACCCCAATGTGCGGTGATAAATTAGTTATTTACACGTAGTAAGGAAAATGGCGCACTGTAACACAGGATACGGTTTGTTACCTGGACAGTAATTACACTCCTTGGTTTCCTTCTGCAGAATTTTTAGGTCACACTGTTTGCCGCCACACTTGGGTTTGGGATTGTCACACTTCTTTTGTCTGGTCATTCTACCCGGCTGGCAGAGCTTGTCACAACGACTCCACTCACCCCACCCTGATACGCCACCATCAACTGTACAAAGAAAAGGGATTTTCACATGTGTTCTGCATTAAAAAAAAAATAATACACCATACCAATTAACGCGCCTATTACGTTCCACTGTTATTCCTTCGTTCTCAGTAATAAAGGTCTTTGCTTTTCTCCACAAAGCGATTCCATCACAATCGATCTTTGGGTTTGTTTGCTGTGTTTTGGGTTTCTTTTTTTTATAGTTTTTCTCATTGGCAATAACTTCTTTCTGCAATTTTAACATTTTTTAAGCTTTCGTTTATCGTCTCACACACCAGGTTTCCTACTCTGGTCGCAATCATCTTCATTTATCCAATACCATATAACCCCTGGATCAAACATCCCCGGATATATCCAGTTAGCTGGCTTTCCCTCTCTCCTGTCTGTGATGATAGTTCCACGAGGATACCAGTCACCCACAGTCGCAGTGGTCAGTAACCCAAATGTTCCAGCCATCCAGGGCATGCGCTTCTGAACGCCATCGTCGCTGTATTCCCATTGGTTGAACTTTTTCACCAGGTTGACATTGGTTTGAGTGTTATCGGTTTTCAGGAATCTGTGAGTTAAATAAACATTTTTATGAGGCGTTACTTAGAAGATTCTGCCGCGGATTCGAATGGTTAAAGGATAAAAGCGGAAAAAAGCTTGTGATCATCTCAGTCCTTCCCTGCACTGATTCGAAAATCTATAAGTGCCCTACTTGAAAATATGGAACGGAGAATTATTTAGCCAGAAATGCAGTAGGAGAGGCACTCAACTGACAGTAACTCATGCGTTGATACACAACTCGAAATCATCTTACGTGTACTCTATAGGCGCTTCCCAAATTCCACCCCAGGTTCCTGGTGAATTAGCTTCCAGCCGATACTTGAAAGACTTGGCTGCACTGATATCTTTTATATTATCTGCCAATCCTAGAATCGAATAGTCGTTGCCTAGCGACGGTTTCTCCACATTTCGAAACGTCACATCTTTAGCATTCCAGTTATTCGAGGCACTGGTGACTAGTAGAGTGTAAGCCCCAAGGTCTGATGTCATGTCGCAAAAGACAGGCAAGTAATCGACGTCATCCTTTTTAATCATGTAAACTCCGTCGTCGTATGTGATACCAAGCTGCGTGCCGTAAACCTTGACTTGGTTGCACGAGCGTCTATGTAACAAGAGAACATTGAAAAACAGTTTAAGATGTCTCATACATACACTTGCTTTCTAAGGAAAGGAAATAGCGGTTATTTTGAACTCCCCGCCTTTTTTTTTAATCTTATTTTATCGATGGACTCATCCATCTGGATAAATGCTTGCCAGGCATCCTGAACGATTCGGAAGTGATGTTAAAATAAAGAAATCTGTTTACATCGGAACACAAACACGTACGAAGGATGAAAATATTGAGCCACAGCTTTCCAGATTCACTCTACCGCCTTGAAGCTAACTTTGAGAAAAAAATTGTCCATTCCTTATAATCCTAAGCACTAAGAAGCGAAAATCATACACACATCTACAAAATCATTTTTATTGTTTGCCGGTACAAGCAAAGCTCCATCAAGGGGGAGATAAGACCGAGGCCATTTCTCCCCTGATGCTACCTGCGGGTAGAATAGTGTGGGTAAATGACATTAAGGAGTTCTCAGGTTGAAAGCGAACTACAAGTGATATTACGAAATAAGAAAAGAGCGCACTCTGGGCAGAGTTAATGAGTAACAAACGAATGTTTCGTACTGTACGGCCATTGGACAATATCCAATACCTCACATTTACATCAAATGCTAGCTTGGCTAAAATCTACATCACATCGTACCTGGTTCCCTCTCGTATCCATACCCGTATGACCTTCGGTTTGGGTTTCTCGCTGTTTATGTAGATGGCATCATTTGCAGAGGTCACTATTACGCCCGAGTTATCTCTCGCTGATCCAGTCGTATATAAGTATTTTCCACCGGCCTCGAGACGAGGAACGCGCTTGTTCAAATTTTCTGTCTCATCCCACATTCCAAACTTCTTTAGCAGCCGTATGTTTGTTTGAGTATCAGAGGATGACGTCATAGAGTAGCCTCTTACAGTCTCCCAAATTCCTCCAAACATGTCGTCACCATCGGCCTCGAGTCGATACTAAACAAATACAATGAACTTATTCATATCAAAGCGAAATATATAACATTCAGTTCTTCTTCATTAAAGGAACGGGTAGGGGAAGTTTATCTCATAAATTTTTATCATCACAGATCATCAACATGCCCATTTGATTGCATCCTTAAAATTTGCCTAGAAAATTCTCCAATTAAAGCCAAATGAAAATTGTCTGATAAACTTTCTTGAATATAATTTTACAGCACAGTACACTTTTATTTCAGTGGCACCATACTTACGCGTTAGCAAAGAAAATTTCTTCCGAAGTTGAATATCGTCAGATACCGTGAAAAGGTAATTGTAATAGAAATGAGTACCTATTCTTAATGCAAAAAACTAAGCACCTGAAATTTTTCCTTTCCAAGAATATTATCAGCTTGCCCAAGAATCGAAAAATCTGTTTTAAGCGATGGATTTTGCCCATTCCTTTCCAGAACGTTCTTTGCATTCCATCCTTGACGAGAAGCGCTGGTAAGGAGTAAGGTCCAGCCTCCGCCATTACGTGTCATGTCGCAATATGTTGAGACTGGTTTGTCCACTGGCTGAATATTGTAGAAACCATCTAAAAGGAAGAAATGATTAATCATTTTCTACCATATTAATCACTTTACTGCGTAAGCTTTTATACCGCTTGAAGAACGCTTTTAATCTTAACAGAAATTAAGCCTACGTTTCGTCTGTTTTTGAATAAAAAACCTTGAGTTTCTTTTTTATTATTATTATTATTTCTTTCGATGGTTTATCATGGTAAGGCATGGTCTGGGCTATATACTAGACCTGAAGCTCCCTCCTTCCCAATGCTACGAGTCATGATCTCCATGCAGGATCTCGGAGGACCGTACTCTCCTTCTCTCATCCAGTACCAGATGTAGGTCGGACATTGTTCTTTGTCTTTGCCATATATCCATGGAGCTGGGTGATATTTCTTCATAGAGGCTGTAAACAAGCGTCGTAATATAACAAAAATCATTTTTTTGGTGGGGGACAGTGGGAAATTATAATTTGTCCTCGTAATAATTTTACTAGTTGATGATAATCATGATAGCAGGCACGAGCCTGGAATACAATTCCAGCTTAGATCCACACGCATGACATGCTTTTAAATTTTTTTTAAATTTTTAATTGGGAGGTCACACTTCTGGGAATAGCCTACTTTATCAGCACAACATTCTAATCTGAGTTTTCGACACCCTCCTTTTAGGTGGAATTCAACATAAGATGCTTTTTGATGAGTTAAGGAATATACTTAAGACGTGTCACTGAGAGACCTTTCCATGACCCAAAGCTTGGAAAAGTTTCATCTTAAATGATTAACAGTATTTGAACGTCGTGCACCATTGACAGATGGGGTTAGTCTCTATATTTAAGGCAACTCCTTAATATTATTAACCCGTAATAGAACCTATTAACCTTTAGTAGAAACTATTAACCTGTAATAGAACCAAATTCATTTCTCTTTGGTTCACCAGCAGTAGTTAGCCTCTCGCCGTACAGCCAAGGCATCCTTTTCTTCAAACCGTACCACGAATAACCCCACTCGTCAAACTTCTTAGTTAACCGGACTCCAGTCTGACTGTTATCAATTTTGACAAAACTGTAGCTACGTGGTGCCTTCCAAATTCCACCCCATCTTCCTGAAAATTTAATGTAATAAAAGAGATCAAGAGGACTACTCAAACTGACGACGCATTTTCCCCAGTATCTGGTTATGTAAGCAATTTTTGGAAAGCAAAATGTCATCTCAAAAATCGCCGAATTCATTTAGCTTTGGCATACCGTTAGCTATTATCAGTCCACAAATTGCCTGGTCGTTATCGATGAACTAAAAATAGCAGCATACTGTAAAAACATCGTGATTCATTCTTTCACAATTGAAGGTATATTGAGACGTGCCGTAGTACTTCATAACTTGTTTGTCACCGGTTTATCATCAGCAACATATGGAACCTTTATAGGCGCGTTTTTTTTTCTCCTGTTTAACGGAGGAGGAACAAGACACTGGTTGAAATATGCCTCGCTTGAGGTATCAATCTCTTTAGTCACCTGAACGTAACCATAAACAGAGCATCGCACGTACCTGGACTATCAGCTTCTAAGCGATATTCAAAGGTGGAACCCTTTACGTTTCCACTATTTTTGATGTCATCTGCCTTAAACAGGATAGAGTAATCGTCTTTAAGTTTTGGATCCATTTCATTATTTTGTAAGACATTCTGCGTGGTCCACTTGTTGGTGTAGCTGGTAATCAATAGCGTCCATCCACCACCATCACGCGTCATATCACATAAGGTTTTGACAATACCCTTCCCATCTGGATTTATTTCATAAACGCCATCAGCGTAGGGCTTGTTAAGTCTTTTACCGATGGTTTGCAAATGGCGGCAGGAATGAGCCTCTAAATCACATAAAAAAATGATTTAGGATCAGACTTTAAGGAGTATTGAACATTGGACTGATGCGTCTTAGAAGATAAGGGTATGCATTGTCTCAGTGCATAGTGCACGGCCCATGTTCTCCGTCACAACTCGCCAAACATTGTCATATGGAGTTATATATCCTCAAGAACTAAAGTTTTATTTGCAATGTAAACCTGGCCTATTTGTTTGCTCCTGAACTTGCTTCTAGCACTTAATTAAATTTTGCAACTGTTTATCTAACATCTCACTCACGATTTTTTGTTGATAAAAAGCAAAGTACATAAGGGAGCAAACCACGCGGTGAAGGCAATGAGGACGTGGCAAAATAAAAGATATTTTCAGTAGAACAATAGCTCGTTTTAGAACCTCATTTTTTTCTTAGCCATCTTCTGCAAAACGACAACGTGCGTGGTCTGAGAACAGAAACTCAGACTGAAAATTATTTATGTTTTAATTTCGATCTTAACACTTCTCACATGCATTATGCTGAAGTTGAGAGGGGCGCTCTTAGAGACTTGAAATACATCCATTCGCTGGATGTAATTAATTCTAACCAAATTAAAAAATTGATTTTTAATCAACGTCTTTCTCGGTATTGTCGTGCTGACTGATTAAGGTCTCTATTGTGTGTTGTAAGCGAGGGGAGCGATATAATGAAACTATCCCCAAAACGTCCTCGCTCTTTACTTTTACTTCAAGAGGTTGCACTGATTTTTTTCGCTTCCGATAACATTATTGACATAGTCATGCAAGAAATGTCGTGTTAAAGCGAACACTATTATACGGTTAATAAAGACATATTTCATAATAAGACGGGTTTGAGATACGTTTTCGTTTTCTAATTGTTGGAAGCAAATTGGCAACACCTTCAACATCAAATGAAGTTGGGACAATTAGTGAAGCCTCAAAATTTCGACCAAGTTATCTTGTGACAAATCCATCAACGGAAAAAAAAAGCACCATTGCTGTCACAAAAGTGCTTCTAGGCAGCGAATGAAAAAAAAGCAATTACTTTTTATATTATATAAAATTGAATAGAGTCTCTATTTTTTTATTGCCCTAAAAGAAACGCGTGGAATGATTGCACAGGTAAAAAGATTTAATTTACTGTCAAGGCGGAAAACACAATCGGCCCAGCAATAAATCAGTATAACGTGGGAAAGTGAAGAATAGCTATTTTGATTTGCACTTCCGAGAGGTATTTTTTTAATATTTCAAATAAGCAGTTTCGCGCAAATAAAACAAAACTCACCGATGAAGTCCTCCGCCAAAGTCTCGTAAGAATAAACGATATAAAGGAGATCACATCGCTTAACCAAGGATCGTCAAAGAATTGTTGAGAAGTTTGTACTCCAAATGCAGTTGTTGACTTGCTTCTCTTTTATATTTATGTTCAGGCCACGCTGAAGTCTTCTTAGTCAAATATTGCTTTATAATTTTAAAGAGTTTTTCCACGCCACTTCAAAATAAATATTTCTTCGTGACACATATCGTTTGTTGACAATTGATCGTCAAATATGACCTGAACCTTATTCATTTCAAAAGTGAAATGATGGACAGTTTTATACTGGTCGAGATTCTCATAGAAAATGCATAAAAAATATTTACGTTGTGAGATTCTCAAATCATGACGAAAACGTTATACTTGCGATACTTGACTCTGACAACTCGAAACAAAATAATTTCACTATTGAAAATCAGTCCGGTTAGCTTAAAAACAATTCATGAAAGTGAAAAAAACCACAACAAGCCTGACGAAACTGCTCTGAAAATTTGAATATAAGGAGAAGGATTTCTCACCATTGGTTATTGTATGGTATGAAAAATTGCTACTTGAAATTCTTTATTGCTATTGGCTTTCTTTTTACCCTGGACACTCCCACACAAGAAGGTATAGTGTGAAAATAAATTCTGTGGCAATAGATACGTCTTTCTGATGGTTTTTATTCATGTAGGGTTTGTAACTACCTGAGAATTAGGCTTTTAGCGAGAATATGCAATAATAATGAAATTCATGTAACATCACTTTCGATGCTGAGGTATCGCTGTTATTTCTATTATTTAGATCGACTCAGAGAAAGGTACGAGCAGCTGATGATGGAACAAAGTGGGCGGCAAACAAGAAAAACGTCATTAACTCGAACCCAGCTGGAAACTGTGAGAAAGTGAAAAAAAACACAATTGATCGGCTAATGACGTCGAATAGCAGACGTGAAAGTTGAGTATTTACCGCCGACCGATTGTCGAAGGGTTCATTTTCACAGTGATCAGATATTTTTGCGTCTATCACTGATACTCACAAAGAGATATTAGTAAGTTGAACGTTCAAATTCAAGTTTATTGACCGTTTTATCACGCAAATAATTTTCCAGGTTCGATAGTCCCCTACATAATTACATGCACCGCGCTACTTTCGCCTTTCAGAATAAGCAGTCAAAGTTCCAACTTGTTCGTTTCCTTAGCTTGGTCGTTTCCTTAACGTCTCCAGTTACGTTTTACGCACGAGCTTTTCAAACGTTTCTCTGCAGGTAAAGTGCATGAATTTACCCAAGAATTCTGTCTTCTAGCTCATTGCTTAAACCTTCATGGATTCAAATAACACACAGAGATGTTACTTCCTAGCAACTTTGGAACCGTCGCGCGTAGGAAGCTTCTTTGCCTCTGACATCGTTTGCTGCGTACTTAACTCTGTGTTTTCTGTAGTGGCGACCACCTGGAACATTGTAGTGATCCTAGTGATCTGGAAGACGCCGCTTCTCCATTCGCCTTCGAACATTCTCATTTGCTGCCTCGCTTGTTCCGATTTTATTATCGGTCTCATGGCTCAACCTATGCTCGTCACCTACAAGATCGCCGAACTTAAGAATAGCGCCAATACCGCCTGCATCGGTAGACTCATTCACTGGATTGCTGGATTTGTATGCGCGGGAGTCTCTGTTATGACAATTTGCGCCATATCGGTGGATAAAGTGCTTGCCCTTTACTTGCACCTTCGTTACAAAGAAAAAGTCACAGTTGCGCGCGTTTTTAAAGTTATTTTCGCTTTCTGGATTTTTTGCATCTCTACCGCTGTGTCCCTCTTCTTGGCGAACACGGATCGTTACTGGACTCTTGTTCCATTACCCGTGCTTGCGGTGACTTTGACCACAACTTTCGTTGCATACATCAAGGTGTTTAGAGTGCTCCGACGCCATCAGAGACAAATACAGTCACAGACTCGGTCTGCGTGGGAAGGAGTCAATATGAGTAAATATAAGAAGTCCGTTATTACCATGGTTTATTTGTTAGTGATGTTTCTCGTTTGTTATACTCCGTTCTTAACGGCAATGGCTGTTCGCCTTCTAGCTGGTTACAGTCCTGGTGTAAAAATGGCTTACGAGTGGGGAGCAACTATTGTGTATTTGAATTCGTCGTTAAATCCAGTAGTGTACTGGTTCAGAATGCAAGAAATACGCCTTGCAACGTACAACACCATCAGAAAAATACTTGGGAACGAAAGCAGATTTGAGAGTAGGGTTTTTCAATTCAGCAATGCGAACATTTTTAATGATAACGTTGGCAAGTTTCGATTTGACAATTCGCAAGCTTCTTGAAATTTATTGCCAATCAAACTGAGTTAATTTTTTATTTCATGCAAGCTGTCTTTGACGTTCAGTTGGACTTGGAATCCTTCGTGGGAAACAATATTTAATTTTTTCGAATAAAACGACATCAGTTTACAGCTGCTTGCCATCAGCGATACTGGGCTTTGTATGAGGGTCTGTCAGTAACAGAAAGATTGGTTGTAGTACGAAATTTTAAAAAAATTTCGGGAAAATTTAATCTTATCACCACTTTAAAATCAATTTGTAATTATTTAAGTGATTTTTGTAACCATATCGTTTTAAAAGAAAAAATACGTGAGATTTAGAGAAGGCTGTGTTCCATTATTTTTACTGAAGTTTACAGTTTCAGGTTTTATATCATACAATCGATATAAGCCGAAGGCAGCTGAAATTGATGTCCTCAGATCAGAAACGAATGGTGGAAGAAAAAGAAACACTCGAACTACGCACCAACTGAAAATACTACCAAAGTGATACCGAACAAGAAGAGAATCTAACACCCTGATAATTATTCAGCCCTCTTAGGTTAATTGATCAATAATTTAAAGCGTGAGTTATATCACAAGTCAACGTCAAAAAAATGTCAGCTGAAAAAACCTTTTAGCGCTTCAATGGCAACAAAGAGAAAATATTGTTGGGTAGAAAAACAACATAAGCCTTGCAAAATAAGAGTCTTATCACTCCAATCTTGAGATTTAGCGCAAAGAGGACAACTGTAGGAAAACTTCTAATTTCCTAGAAGTTGTCATTGCTGGTCACTGTATTTTTATTGGAGTGAACTCGTATAATACGTTTATCATACGCTAATGAGTTTATCACCAAAGATATTATGAAGAACTACTGCGTAGGACATTTGTAAACATTCATTCAAACACGTCCAACCGCTGAATGTTCCCTGTGGAAAATTTCCATAACAACCGATGCTGTAAAGGATACTAGCTGTACGACATGTTTTTAACAGTCTGGTACCTTCCAGCGTGAATTGTTCGTGCGTGCCAAACAGGTCACTAGAATATTATTCGAATAATAAAACAATAAAAACAATAAAAATTTGCAACTGAAAGATTTTACTGAGCAGGAAAAAACAGCTCCTTCAAGGTCGGCCATATACCATGCTCCATCGCTTTACCGGGGAAATAACTCGCCGAAGTTTCATTCATTCACCCGCAGGCAGTTGGTCTTCAGTGGCTCAGTGGGATGAATGGCAAAGTAATTTCGCGATATTTTAAAATTTAGAGAGAAAACTGGGGGTGCCAGACGATGCAAAAAGAGAGATAACAGTTAGAACTTCAATTTGAAGGTTTGAATTTTAAATTGACGAGAACTTTTCTATCATATTGTCTATTAAATTCTCTCGACTTTAAAGTAGTGAACAGGCTTATAAAATTGAAACTCGAGGTTTTCCAACCGTTTACACGGCAGGGAGACAGTTTTCGCTGTACTTTTAAACATGTACTCTCCTCGTCTGCAGCTGCTTTATGATTGATCAATGCAACAGAAAAATATCCTCTTCCATAATCATGACTATTAATACTGACCGTACCAATCAAGCAGGAAATGAAACGGAAGAACTGCACACACGTCTCATAAATAAGAGATTCACAATGTTTTAGTACAACGGAAACTCCAATTATCGCTTTATTGTCATCATCTGAAGTTGATAATCGCCGACAACAGAACAAAATTTAACGATAAAAAGCAAAACAGAAAACCTTGCGGTAAAGTTCGCGCTCGTGTTAGATTTATCACCTGGATTCCGTTTGCATAGCACAAACCTGTTATTATTCGATCAGGCGGATCAAATTAAAACAAGTTAAAGCAGATTAATGTTAAGTTTGATCCCGGCCTCGGTTTTGTTCGAGCTTCAATAGCTGAGAGCGATTTTCATCATTTTCAAAACTATACCGATGCCTATAGCTAGTCTTACGGAACCTTAAATTTTCTCGATCTGTTAACAGTGTTCTTGTAAATTCATTTGTATGCTTGAGGGATATGTATATGATATTGGCCTTGAGAAATTCTTTTCATGTCGCCGTTTTACCCTAAGATCCCATTACTGTATTTCATCAATCTCCCTATTATATATATCCGTGAACATCTCAAGGGAAATCGATATTGGTAATGTAAAAGGAAAAATATGGAAATGTGTTTGGAAAATGTTGCTCAGGTTTTTTTAAGTTGGCCATTTGCAGTGTGTTGAAGTGTCTCCCTTTTTTTTGCACCGCGCCCCTCCAGTTGAAATGTATGTTTACGGCCTTTTAATAATATTGTTTATGGATATTTTCCTGGTGAAAACTGTTTACAGTAACAAGAATGTTTTCACCATAATTTATGGTGTATGTGCCTTAAGGATAATGTCTTTTTTCTTGTGTTTTATTTCGCCTGGTTTTTTTTTTTTTTCATTCTTTATCTTTTTTTCATTCTTTATCTTTTTTTCCTATTCCTTTGTTCCCTGCGGACGTTCGCCTCCCCTCTTATCAGTTTCTGCATGTAAGCGCACGGCAGTAAACGAGAAAAGTCAACTGCTTCCCAAGAAAAGTGCACTTTGATGGAAATGTTTGTATTTGCATTGACCAAATATTGAAAGCCTGATGTCAGACTTAAAGGCTAATAACCTGAGTGGGGGACTTCATTGTATCCAACAGGGTCTTTGAAGGAGTTATTATGACATCGTTCAGTTGGCCGCGTTTACCCCTGTGACACTTCACTCTTGACAACAGGCGAATGTAAAAAATCAGGCTACTTTGGTCAAATTTTGAGCTGGAATTGAGAATTTAAATTCGTTTGGTAAATACTTACGAGGACAGGGTTCCTCGTTGCAAGCCTCTTCCAGAAGTCTTTCTCCTTCACAGATCTTTCCTCCATACAAAGGGGACGGACTGTCACAAAATCGATAACGTAAACGTGTTCCACCGTTACAGGCTCGCGAGCAGTTTGTCCAGCTTGACCAAGCCCCCCAGATGCCATCACGTGCAGTACCAACTAATGAAGAATGTAAAACGTCACGAACGTTAATGTGGTTGTGACCAAGTTCACACCCTCTTGGTCTCTAAACGAAGTGTAATGACACCGGAATAGCGCATGTTTAAACCACGCCGTTCGAACATGTACATTAACGTTCAAAATTCATTTAGTAAAGTTATACTTTCATGCGGTATTAGTACTTCATGGTACTAAGCAATAATCGAGTGAAATTCTACCCTTTCTCGTAGAGCTTCAAATTTCATGTAGTTAAAATAACGTATTTCGCAAATTCAGAGATGTTCCTTGACAGTGTATAATTCCCGGTCTTAAAACTTCTTTTTCCTTCTTTTTCCTGACTTCGACGTTATGTCATTGTACGGTTATGTCATTTCGGGCCAAGTAAGATAGAATGCAAACCTTTGCTGCAAGTGGACGCCGGATCAAACCCGTTTTCACAAGCGCATTGGCCATCATTGGTACAAAACTAAAAGCAACAAAGAAATAGAACACTTAACAATAAGACTGGACAGTGAAAAAAAGCTGTCAGGGATAAATTTTCCACAATTATAGAATTTCTTTCTCTGCTAATTGGGTAAATAGGAGGAACTATTTTTCCTCAAGAGGCGCACTTTTCAAGAAACTTGAAGGTGCAGATGTAGCTTTTGTAGGCTAATGCAAAAAAAAAAAGTGAAGTGTAAAAAGAAGCCGGAGAAACTTTATGGGTGAGTTAAGAGAGTGGGGAAGAGAGTAAAATCGCTAGCTACCCACAATTCCCCCGTGCCTTACGGCGTCGTTCTGCCTTCGCTTACATTAAAAAAGTAAAGAGGCTCTGAACAGTGAACAACTATATATGTAAACTTACTCCTCGACCGGCACATTCTTTTCCATCAACCATTTTACATTTTTTTCTCTGGATTGACTGGCATCTATTCTCCTTACAAATCTACAAGGAATGAAAAAGTAGTGGTCAGATACTCGGACAGAAAGGTTAAAAGGTGACCGGTAGAGTATTATGACCGAATTTTTTGTTTACTCTTAGGTGGGATATTTATGTGGAAGGCAACTTCTTTTGAAGCCTTTGTGCAGAAGATTTTGCAAGTGAGATTACATTCTGATATCGATCCAATGACCGATGATTGTAAGGTTGTATTTTCTTTTTTTTGTTTTATTTTTTTGCTTTTCTTTGCATGACTTTTGTTATTCACACTTGCCTTGTTTGCTCCACATTTAGTTCCTTCTTTTACCATTCCCAGCCCGATAAAATCACTTTGATAATTCAGGGACGCAACGCTGTATTAACAAAAAGATGTAATCAGACTAAAAGATTTACTAGGAAATGATTTAAAGGAGCTTTATGCCACACCATTTCATGCCATACAACTCATTATTGAACGAATACTAGATTAAGTTTAAGAGCTATAACACACAAACAAAGATATTAAAAACGTAGAACTAACTGCTAAGGATGTGAATTGAAAAAAAATACTGCGCCTTCAAATTGAAAAGCTTCAAAGCCGTCAGTCTCAGAAAGAAAAAGCTGTAGCGTAGGGGGCTCCTTTTATATTTCTTCATGTCGCAAAGCCTCCCAAAGTCCAACCCGGCCTACCTCTTCGTCTTTGGGGGCGAAAAAGACCTTTGGCCGGCTAACAGGGCTCTAGCACATTCGGGATAAAATATCCGGTAACAACTAAGCGCAGATACCAACAATAAAGTCATGAAAACGGGTCGAAATGGGTTGATAGCCGAAACGGAAACTATTAGAACAGTCTAGTTATTATCAGAGTATCTAGTTAATAAAGTTAAAAAAAAAGGTTAAATCTACTCTTAATGGACCAGCAAGATAAGGAAACGAAAGTTGGGAACTTTTAATGTTGTAAACTTTTGATTTACCTGCATTGAGCCCCAGAAGGAAGAGAAATCCTTTTATAATCAGAGCCATAATCCACATCTGGTATTTGTCGAAAGCTGTCTGTACACTGAATTTGTCCACACATAACATCGCTAGATTGATCAAATCCAGAAATTTCTTAATGTTGTCATCGGAGGCATGATGTACCGGTCTCTATCATTATTAGCCACCCAAGTCTTCCCCAACTTTTCCAAAAAAGGACTTGATTACATGTTTTGAGCGCAATCTTCATTTGAAGAGCGTAGCAATACATTGCGTTTTGCTAAGTTAACTGGCATTTTGCAAACGTTTTTGTAGTACTCAATGTTTTGATTTCGTTATCCTATGCTATAGGCAAAAATAAATGCAAAGAAAGCTGAAAAGATAAGTTTAGATACAAAGATCACTTTTCGTAAAATAGGTTTGTTACCTCTAGAATTATTTAAAGTTTTATATGGTGGTGCTTATGGGGTGCGCATATTTATAGCTTTTATCAAAATAGCAGCAGACCATCAGCTTAATTTACATTTTTTTCTTGTCGATTGAACTAACCACCCCTCAAACATTTTTACATCTAGTATTTTCCATACTGGACCTTTTCGCACAGGGGCGGGGCATTGTGGCGTCACATGTCCCGTACTGCGTTCTCCGTGAGTTGTATTTGTCCCAGCATGCCTTTTCAGCTGAGCGGGCAGCTTACAGGTGAAACAAAAAACAAGTTAGTAGAGTTGCAGAGACAGATTATTATAATAAATCTTACTCCTCAAGTTAGAAAGACTCAAGGAAAGCGGGCACACTTACTTCCGCCCCACAGATCAGAACATTGAGTATCCAGTGAGTCGGCACATTTTCCTAGATGACAGAAGGACTGAAAAGGGCATAAAAAATCTTAATGATCAAAAAACATGAACAATAGATCACAATTTGGGAGCAATGAGCAAGAAGACGTCACTAATGATAAAGCTAGTCAAGTATATGTCCCCCACTGGTAGTGAAAGCATGGACGATAGAGCGACAGTGGATGCTGTTTAGCGGACGGAGAGCGAAACGGATGCACGAACATTGTTTTGATTGCTCGTCATGTCGAAAACAATCTCATAGGGAACAAGGGGGTTGTAAGGTGGGGGGGGGGGGGAAGGGGGTAAAGGACATTGTACCACCAAAAAGAAAGGGAGCCTGGGCATGACAGTGGATGCAAAGGACGGAGAGCGAAACTGGGCACAAGCATTGTTGCGTGCTTGAGTCATTCTGCAGGACGGTATGATGTATCAGAAACAATCCCATGAGCAATAAAGAGGAGGGCGGTAAAAGATAAGGACATCTTCTCTACGCTCCTCCGCTTGCATGTCCATTTTACCGCTATAGCGACATTTTCCCGTTAAATAATGTTTCTTACATCAGCTTCCTGCTCATCTCCACCTTCGCTATAAACTGTCCACATTTTTCCATCTTCACTGTACCAAAGATAAAACCCTTCAACAAGATCCCATTCATATCCTTGCATGGTGACTCTTGTGATCACCTGAACCTGGGTAAATATGAAAAACAGCGGTTGAGTTCAATACATCACTAATAAGAATTTTGACACTGTTGGTGCAGTTTTCCTAATTATGTCAGAACTCTGAAACGAATATTGCAGGTGTGTAAATAGGCTAAGAAAGATAAGTTTTTCTGCCACGATGAAGGGAGGGTGGGAGCAGAAAATGTTGGAGGCTATCCACGTCAAGAGAGAGTCATCAAGAATCCTAAACGCAAAGTCTTAATTGTTCTCTTCAGTGGTTTTCAACTTCTTTCTTGAACAGCTTAATCACTTCTTTGCTATCGCCACTGCTGGGTTTAGTCTTTCAGCAGCTACTTTTTTTAAAAAAAACTTTAGAGTTCAATATAGCCCACACTTGTTTGTACCTCTAACCCTCAATCAAAACGTTATCAAAATTAAATCAGTATGATGGTTACGATGACATGAAATCATACCGAGACATACCGATTGTCTGACTCTCCAGGCCCTATTTTACAGATCTACTGAACTGAAAGCAAACCAACTAAAGGAAAGACATACTTTCCCAAGGTCGATCTGTAGATACTCGTCTTTATCACTTTTGTCATTCGGTTTACCACACCAAGCCTTAGGTCCATTGAGACGAGCGTATTTAGGCAGCCACTCATTGCTGAGTGTAGATGAGGCAGTTATTTGTCTATCTGCAATGATACCAGTTGACATACCAAGGGAAAGAACACAATCTGGGGAATGAGAAAAAATAGCACCAGACAACTTTACCCATTACTACGCAAGTATCCAACACGATATTTCACTACCCAACGTCACATGACCTTGTACAGTCATAATATTTGAGAGAAGTGCATAAAGTTATTAACAGATTTTAGAAATAAAATGATCAGATTAGTGCGCGAATAAAATCGAAACAAAAATTGTACAGTTGCCTCAGTCTCTATCATAAATTATTATCTTGTGTTCTCGCACTATGCTTGTTTTTATGTTTTTACAAGAACAAGGGAGGCTGATTAGTTGCTTTGCCAGCGTTTGCTGAACTCCGAAGTTGCAGCCCGCATGGCGAACTCACCTTGCTTCATGAACGTGACTTTGGTACGATCTTCGTCACACCCTTGCCACAAGCAAACCTCCACTCCCTCTCGAGGGTTACCACCATACAGATGAACACACATTCCAGTTGGTTTGTGTCTTAAGGAATGAGCTACGCGAGACAACAAAATCCAGTGGCATTAGTGACAGACAGTGCCAAAATAATTGCCACAAAACTTATGTGTATGGCAGCAGAACGTGACCTGAGAGAACACGATTTTGTTAGCTTGTCTATGTGGTTAATATGAGTATTAACTGATAGTCTGGTATAACTGGCTCTGTAAAGATAGTCCTTGAATCAACCAAAAATTTCGTATAGGGCTCGTTTAGCCAGAACGCTTGCAATATAGGTCTTTTTATGAGACCAAAATTATGAACACTCTAAGGATAATGAGGACAAACCAAGACTATTCCGTGAGGCATCTTCAGACAGACTTACCAGCAGTTCTTTCAAATTTAGAGTCCTGTGGTTGACATTTGCTGCTGATCATGAGTTCACAATTTTTACCACGAGCTGGCTTACGAGGGCACACTGGTCTGCCGCTGCAGTGATGTTTAAGGGTACCATCCGCCGATAGGGAGAACTGCATAAAAGGTTGATCGCAAGGTTTTCTTTGAGTAAGGACAAGAATAGTGCCATCCTGTGGCCGACAGTTTCCTCGCTGCGGCTTAATGCACATTCCGCTCGCTTGTAGGAGAGGCGTGGGCGCAGCGGGTTGAGCTTCAAACGAAAAAAAAATTAATGAGAAAAAAACCCAGTTTTAGTTGAAGAACTAAAGAGAATTTAAACCTGGGACCTACATATTTTTAATTGAGCGCCTTCGACCATTTTAGCCTGGCCGCCTCAATGTTGAGATAACGTTAACCTTTTATTTTCTCTTTAACGTCTCACTCCCAAGATCTCATCAGAAATTCTCCTCACTGTCTGCCATACGATTCTCATCATGTTAGTTTGGAGAATTTAGTATTGGATCAACTAATAATCCCTTAATTGATAACTTTCTTGATTCTCATCACTTGTCTACTTGATATTGCATTGATATTGTAAGGAGAAATTCTGTCTTGGTCACTTATGAGAGTTAAAGGGTTAATCATACAGTAAGTCTATCTTGCCTTGTTCTCCTGAGCAGCCATAGAATTCTGTCTTAAGGCACATTCTTGAGTAGCTCCAGTACTGGGGATTTATTCTTAGGTACTGAGACTCAATTGGTGGATTGAGCACAACATTTTTAGTTTGACCATAAGTCGTGGGTCCAACAAGAAGCTGAAATAGAAGTAAAAACAAAAAGAACTCTACGTTAGCGCCGTCAGAGTTGTTTCTTTACATTGAAGTTATACTTTTATGTCGCAAGACGGTTACAAGCTCAGAATATCTTGAGAGTTTCTTTTAAGAAGACACTTGCCTGTCCTATACTGCGGCATGGATAACCGTCATGAATAAATGAATCCTCCGGGCACTAAAGCGTATAGAAAAATAATTACTGAGTGTTCATAAGTCGAATCCCTTATCCAATCTTGTCTTTAAAAAGTTGTCCCTTCAGTTTTCCGGATGCCCTCACTGCATGAACAATTTGTTCGCTGTAAACATTCCGTTGCATTGTCGGCTGGGAGAGGGTGATAAAATCGTTTTTGTGGGTTTCATGACATTAAAAAATTACCAAAAACCTGTCGTATGTTACACCAGAAAACGGTTTACTCTCCATTAACCGGATTAATAACCCACTTGGGATGTTGAGATAACTTGAGCTGGGGATTATCCTGATTTTTCCATTGCATACACGAGGAAAGAAAATTTGCCGTAAGCATATCGTTAGGTTACCCTGACAATTTTTTTCCGATTATCAATTTATGAGTACTCCTGAGTAGCGACGCGCATTGCAAGAATTAGGTGTCTTGCGTCTGCAGCAGTATGTAAAGAGAAACTATTTCATTGCTCAATGAAGTTCCTATTTACAAAATGACTGGCATACTTAGTTCTGTCGAATATGCAATAACACTCTGTCTAGTTCATGCATGATCAGCTCAACTGTCGACTACTCACGTCTCCATTATCTCCCGGGCAATACTCTGGTACATCACAATCACCTTCACTCGGTCGACATAGGATTCCGTGTGGTTTAAACTGTCAGGTCGGAGAGATATTTGAAAATGAAACTTTTTCATAAACAATTGAATAAACTACTTTGTGGGATAAAAATTTAATAGTTAGTCTTAATTCCTTGCTCGAACCTACAATTTTCATCTCATAACCATTTTGATCTTTTTTGTAATATTATTTCCTAGCTCTTTACAGTTTTCCTTTGCCACGAGAAGATCTTAAACGTTCTTTTTAACCCTTTACACCCCAACATCAGTATGCATATTCTCCATACTGTTCTCTATACATTTCTTAAGGGCTGAAAAGGAGAATTTGTCCAACAATCTAGAGTTTCATTAGTTGGTGATCATTTCTTCTATTCTCATGACGTTAATGTGTGATTCAGTGGTGATATTGTAAGGAGAAATTAGATGTTAGTCACTCGAAGGGGTTAATAGAGCTCGCCAGGCTATCAGTTGAGACTTTTTGTAATTCAAGGGTACTTAATTTTGACTGCTTCACATTTCAAACTGGATGCTTTCAACCGCTGTGGAACGACTGTATAAAAAGTTTAAAAAGTTTTGTCGATGTTCGAATAGCCTCGACAGTGATTTTAATGATAAAAACTCACCACACAATCTTGACAGCAAGCGTGATTTAGTACACTGCACTGTGAGCCCGGCTTAAGTTTACAGCCTTTTGGTTGACAACACGGATCCAACTCCAGGCAATCCTAATGTAGAAATGAGAACAAACAAGTACAGATAAATAAATGAGCACGTCCACCAAACTAGTGAAGCCTTCTGGCATTTTTGGTTTAACTAACTTGAGCGAGGTTAATTCCATCAAGGGAAACACACAGTCATGTACAGGACTAAATCTGTTGAGAGAAAAAGGGTTTTGGTTGTCGTGACAACCAGTATAAACGCAAAACTTCTTTCACCTCTTCGGTTCCACAATCACATTCCTCTCCTTGTTCCACAAGTCCATTTCCACATCTCGGTCGTATTTCCTAAGAGAGGAAGAACTTTGTTCTGTGTGTTCATTTTTCTCATTTCAAAATCAGCTGAATGGAATCGTCCTTTTAAGAGACCATGGGTAACGATAGGTTGAGAATTTTCCTCTATTTTTTTTTATTATTTTTTATTGTTGTTGTTGTTGTTTTTTTTTTTACTATTTCCCATGTAGTCACAGAATTTCAAAATAACTTTTAAGTCATTTTAAAATTGTCTGACTTGCAAGTGGCCTTTAGAAGTTTATCGCTATACTAATACCATTTTTAAATCTACTTCCCGGCTGGAAAATATTCACTGAGGCATTTTATAGGTTATTTTCAGGAAAACGTTCAATAATACCTTTCGTGACCAAAATGCCTCAAAGAATTTTGAATTATGACCACAACCGACCCTCAACTGCATTGCGTGACTCCCCTTAAAATGTATCTGTATCTGACCAATTTTAGCTCAAGACTGTCACTAAATCCACTCGCTTCTAAACAGATTCTGTCGTAATTCAAACAAGAAAATATTGAATGATAACTTTAAAAGAAATCCAAAACAACTGCTGTGTCGGTTTTCTTACAAAATGTTCAACAAAGACTTAGTAGTGGGTTATTTTAATTCACAGATATAACAATTCTTATCACACGCTCAAGCAAACATTCCTTCAATATCCGGAACCGTCGGGGTCCACTGTTATCAGAAATTTGTATACTCAGCCACCGTTGTGAGTGGCCTTGGTTTTGACTGAACAACAGAAGGAACATTATGCTCGGCAGAATTGTGCAACTTTTTTCCAATGGGCCTTTACAAAACGAAGCTTCTTTGGGGAATATTTCACCGCGTTTAATCCTCAAGACGAAACAGAACTTATATGAAAATAAACCTCTTTGGTGTCACGCTTCATGACCCAGACGGCGTTGCGAATATGATGTGTTACTCTGGTATAAACTCTTGTATTTTCAGTCATGTCGTATTCAACGACTGATAATGTTATCATAGTTTATTAACTGTTTTTTTGTTATGAGTGTCAAGTTCACCTTAAGTTTGCAACAACATTTCTCGGCGTGATTTCTAGTAACAAAAGGTATTCAGTTAATTACAACAGAGTTTAGATATGGGGGATTCCTTTCATTGTTAAAATCTATTGAATCAATTGTTTTTTTATTTTGATTGGTTAGTTATGATTAAAAAGACAACATTATCGGTGGACATCAAAATTTAATGTGCTTTACGCAAATTAGTTTTTTTTTCGGTTGATAATAAAAAATCCGAGGCAGCCGGTGGAGCGCCATTCTAGTCAAGCCCTTCGAGCGAGCAGCTCAACGAACCTGCTGTGAGAAATAACTCTGTAGTCATGTCGAAGATCAGTGAAGACGAAATGTGTGAGTTCAGAGATGCTTTCACTTTGTTCGATCGCGTTGGAGATGGCAAAATTGATCCCGATCAAATTGAAGATATGCTTCGCGCCATGGGATTGAATCCACTAGGATCCGATCTTAAACAAGTGCGGGACGACTATAAGGATAAGAGAGTGGAATTTGAGGATTGGCTTGGAGTCTACACCCAGTTCAAAAGCAAACCAGAGCCAGTCAGGGAGGATTTCATAGAAGGATTCAAATGCTATGATCGCGATGGTTCAGGCACTATTGATGGGGCTTCGCTGAGAGGGCTGCTATGCCTGCGCGGAGACAGCAGACTGACAGAGGATGAAGCAAACGAGTTACTCGCCCCGGTGGAAGATACACAGAAAGGGGTGATAAACTACGAAGAAATCATCAAACTGGTAATGTCCAGGCCAGAGAAGATAGAATGAAAGAAGAAATTGAATAGGACTTTGCCGTATTCATTTCTTCTCAAGAGTGCTTAAATTTTATAGACTTTGACGGACCTAGGAACTATGTCATTTAAAATAACGGTTAAAACGAATGTTTTATTTGCATTTTTTTCTCAAAAGAGTGTATAATTTTGGCTTTAAAGAAAGGTGGCAATCTTTGGACCGACAGTTTACGAAATATGGGCATGTTTTCACGCTCTTAACATTATGTATTAGCATCTTCTGATTTTATTAACTCTGTTTTAATTGTTTCCTAATGAGTTCTTTACCGAGATAGTAATAGTTTGAATAAATATATATATTTTAAGAGAACTCACTTTCACTATATTGCTTCACTTTAAAAATAAGTTGTTTTGCTCATGATGTAATTTTTGCAGTCTCGATTACAGCGAACAATGGTCGGCTTTCAAAAGCTGGGTGTGACTGACCAGCATTTTTTATCACATACATTGAATGTTTCCAAACTACAGCAAACTGTTTAGTCACCCTTTGATTTGACTGAATCATGTACTATCTGTGATGTGCATTTATGGTTTCACTTTATTGAAATTACTTTTAAACATGACAGAGATTTCGTCAGAGCGACAGACTGTTTGCTTGCAGATAGCAAACGGTTACGCTGCTGTGATCAAATGTTGCCCCCGGGTATTCAATTATCACAAGTTCTCATTTGTAAAAATGATGTTTCTATAATGACACTAAGCGACAGTGAGACTAAAGCATAACTACGGATAAAATGGCCTTTGAGGGTACCAAAGAGATAACTTTATGGAACACTGCTTTTCATACCCGCTAATGTTGCGAACGCATACGGTACAGTGAGACTTTAGTGAGAAGAATTAGGACATTCAAAGATCAGAATTTTTCGTGACAACCGGAACTTGAAAGCACGTTCACTTTACCTTCTCTGATAACGAATCTTTTATTAGTATACTTGCGGCAAAGGTTACGGGGGAGGGGAGGGAGGGCAGCGACTTGAACAGTGGTCGGAAATCGCTATTATCGAACCACTTTGGCAACTATTGGGTAACGCGATTGCTTGGTTTCAGTTCCATTCGTTTAAATGCTAACATTGAATGCTACCTCTAAGATTTATGAAAGTATATGAGAACTCCTGAAAGAGAGGCAGAAATGTTTTCAAATTTGTTTATATAACTATAAGCTCACCGCTTGTGGACGATCGTACAAACAGAAGTCGTTCAGCTTTGCGAGACTTTTCATACTGCAGTCTGAGAATCCTGCAACGCGAGTCCTGTCCAGCAAATTTTGCAAGAATAGCATACTGTTAGCTTAAGCACTAAGTGTTTACAACCTCTTTTAATTTCGCAGTTAAGTGTCGGTTTGAGGTCTGGGTAAAGTAAATGCTACCGCCCCGCATTTTTTTTCTATTTTCCATCTTTATCTCGAGTTAAGATACCAATCTAACACAGCTTTTATCGTTTACAAAGAACCGAAACAATTCTTTTTCCATGAAGAGAGAACGAAGCATAACAAGAACTTACTTGTGTCCTCCCATGATACAACCTCTAGGGGTCAGACAAGTACATCCACCAATTTCTAACAGGCAAATAATTTCACACATAAACGTAGAGATGGTTAATTTGTGCAAATCCATCAATGATAATTTTGGCCCACGTTTACCTGATAGATATTTCATATTCATTTCTTAAACAGCAGTTCACTTATATGATTTTCATATATTTACAGTCAAAGACGTTTTATTTGTTAACGTGATCCAAATCTTTCTTGACCATTGTTATTTTCGTTCCTTACTCAGTTGCTTATTCAGCTAAAGTGCAGACTACTAGAATATATATTGCTTACTGACCTTCATCGTGTTCCATACCAAAGTTATGTCCCATCTCATGGGCTGAGGCTATCCAAGGTCCCACGGAGATATAATGGTCCCACTACAAGAAGGAAATTAATCAATGAATTGACCACGCACATGTGCACTCTTAAGTGAAGAGACCCAGCTCTACTGTACGGAATGATGTCAAAATGAGAGTTAAACCAAACGGTGTGCCCGATAAAGTTTATTACAAAAGTAAATTCGCCCTGACGAAGGGCTACTGCTCAAAATGTCAGCTTAATAAAATTTTTACCGTGGCCAACTTACATTATCAACTTAGTTAATGAAACCAAATTCTCATGGGATACCCCAACCAACCCCCCCCCCCTCCCCTGCGGACGTAGCTGTACAGTTTCTTGAGAAAATTACCCCCTTCTTTCAAAATGAAAGACAGTTTATTACCGCAACTATTCCTGAAGAATCATCGGTGCACATGCCATATAGCGCGGCCATTCCTGCCGCGTCAGTCCAGCTGTTGTTGCTACAACGAGAAACAGCGAACTTGATACGGCGTTTTAATCACATTTTGAGTTATTCAAGGTTAATTTCGGCAAAAGTATATTCATACATACATACATACATTCTAGTTTGCAAACGATAGAGAATCCAGCAGAAATTATACTCACCACATTAACTGTGCATTATCATGATCAGGGAAGGTTTTCTTCAGCGTGTTCTTTCGATATTTTGCGAATCTGTCATAGTACACCGAAGCTGTTTCATTTCTGTCTATTTTGTCTCCATTGTTCCAGAATTCCAGTGCAACCAACACCACTCTGATGTTTATTTTGCTATAAATCTGAAAAGAATTCCTCTCGTGATTAAGAGCGCTCATTATGATTATTATTTCTCTATCAAAAAACGTAGATACACAGTGGGAAGAGGTAAAGATAAGGCTGTTACAAACTTTGACTAATGACAACATTTTCTTATTGGTGAGTTCTGACTTAGATCTACACCAGCTTGTTCCAGAGTTTCAGTCAATAAAACGGGGCGAAACAGTGAATGGCACGATGGTGGCGTCGGAGAAAAAAAGTGGAAGGGGAGGGGAGGGTTACGTAGTTCATTTACTTACTTTATCCACAGCATTTACTAAAGTTATCATACGGTTGGTTACTTCTTCCTCTTCGTTTCCAAAATAATTGTACTGTTGAAAAAACAAAACAAAAAAATACAAATTATTATGTTGAGCTTTTATCTCTCGGCTGCGGCAGTGGCACAGAAGTGTTCCAGGAGATATGAAACATGCAAAGACAACATTTTCATATCTCACCAAATTTTTGTCCACGGCTATCATAAGCTCTGTGTATCTGGTCTCCGCCGTAGTGAAATAAGGACGATAGAATTCGTCAATTCCACGACGAACCTGATGATTTAAAAATTGTACAAAAACACAAAACATAACATAGCTTGTGTGTTGATTAAATTTTAATTTTTGATACCATTTTGATCATCAATCAAAATCCAGTATAGCTCATGTTTATACATCAAATAACTTCGATTACCCTTTGAGTTGATCGGTTACCACTATGATCATAATCCCATGATTTTTTCCCGATGGCTTTTAAGTTCTTCGGGTGAGATGTGCCTACGATGGAAAAATCGCATAGTGCGGTGTAAAGTTTGGCTATATGGTTTTTTTTAAATGTATTCTTACAGTTCACCTTTCGTTATTGATAATGTTACTGTCGCTGTAATGGTGGTGGTTGTTGTCGGCGAGAATCTCTTCGATTACCTGTCCTACTTAACTTTATCAACGTCGTCTAACTTGGGGTCATTCCTTCCAATTGAGGCTAAGTGCTCACCATATCGCTGATCGATTATCTGTTAGAATAGTTCAAAGTTCTTTATCCGTGGTTGATGAAATCAGTTATAGTTCTTACTTACTGCAATAAACTTTGTCCTCCTTACTGCGGGGCTTTGTCCGGTAAATCTTGTGTGCTCTGTCTGACTAATGATGAAAAAATGAGAGACATGCACGTTGAAAACAAACACAAGAAAATGAGACGACTCTAGAGAGCGTGAGCTCATGGTAATGGCTACAGCTTTAAAAGGTCTCTCGGACAACACCAATGTTACATCACAAGATAAATTTCTTGTTTATTTCTGGAACTTCAGCTTCGTATTTAAGGGCTATAAACGTTAGCCCAAAAATGATAAATTTGAGTCGTTGCCTCTTCGTTCCTCTTCTCAAAAAGACTCAGTTCATCCAGTCGCAGTTTGAAACACCTCAATACTGTCACATCACCATTTAAGACGTAAGAAAGATTTTTCATGACGGGGCTCGTTCGCTACCGTGTAATTAGAATTTCTGAGGCCTTCCAAGCTGTTATGTTATAGATTGTCCCTTTTTCTTGAAAAAGAGGAGAGTGACATATGTTCTTAGATTCTCCTCCCTTAGATACGCCCTTAAACATGTCTTATTTCTGCATACCGCCTTATGTTTACATGACTGCATGGCATACCTCGGACGTTGCGGGTTCCACGTATAGTCTTTGCTTTCCATCGTCAATATAACCCCTGCCGTTGAACAGAAAGAACTTTTCTAACCCACAATGAATCTTCTGATAATCTCAAATACTGTGATTCAATGGGTCTAAAATTAAACTTTGTAAAGGACCTTGAAACAATTTCAAGCCGGTAAAAATTACCTTAATCCAGTACAAGTGCTGATTACGGCCGTGGATTCTTCGTTGCCTCGGATTTTCCCATGGTAATGGCAGTTTTCCGGCCTTAACTATAAGATATGAATAAGCGACCAACATGAAATCAATTCAGTTGGGTACAAAAGTATTCCCGGGTCTCCCGGGCGTCTTTCTCATAAGAAGAGTAACGTAATCTTTCTCCTCCAATCATCTCTCTTCATGATCTCCCAGGGGTGGGGGAAGTGGCAGGGGGAAGTGGCAGGGGAAAGCAGGAGGAGAGGGAAGAGGGGAGGGGAGCAAGGAAGAGGGACAGAAAATGCCATTAGGCAAAGCTATGTATTCAGTCTTAACACAGTTTATACAGGGTTCTTTTTTCGGAGTTAACTTATGGTAAGACATCTTGACATTTTCTAATGGTACTTGTGTTAAGCTTCCCTACCGTTTTCATCACGGGTGAACCGTCCTTCTCAAAGGATCTAATCATAAACGAACGAGGTACAAGTTCCCTGTAAAGAAAAATATCAGAAAAATCAGCCTCACTTTAATGTTTTTATTGTGGCCATTTGTCGACACTTGACACAAGTTAATTTGCGGTAAGAGAACATAAGACTAGTTTGGGAATGAGCCTGTTTTTGCCCCGAATGCGGGAAAACAGGGTAGACCTAGTCGTGATTGGTTTTAGTTTTGCATCTGATTGGTTGAGAGGGTAGCACGAGTTTTCTGGACCAATCACAGAGCGAAATAAAGCCAAATCAAAGCAACCCCGGATGTAATAAATTTCTCTACAACAAACTGCTATTAATACGAATCACAGTGGAGAGAGTACAGCTGCAATCCCGAGACGAATGTATCATTGATCATTTAACTCACTTGTTTTGATGCAGATCAACAATGTGCTCACCACTGTGTGATGGGATGACAAAGCTCACCTCACTGATGTGATCTTCCTGTGCAAGTCATAAAAATCATTAGTAAAACTGTGTTGCCTTGGATACCCACGAATCGTTACTAATCGAATCAGAGCCTAATTTCTCATATTGTGGTGGTCCTGAATACGACACAGATCTTGGGATGTTTGTTTGAAGTTCATCCATACTTGTTTCTTGTGAGGGTTAACGTGGTAAGCGCTTAGTAAGAGTGCAAGGACCTTCACCCGTAACCCAGGCGTCGTTCGCCATTCGCTTTTCTTGGGAGCAAGACACAAATTGTTCGTTAACATACTCACGTTCTCTTTAGTAGATACGCATTCTCTGGTATCACCATTTCTCAAAAGTCTTTTGGGATATACCAGTTTTGTACTTCTAGGGTCCATTTCCTCTCCGGGAATCTTAAACCTCTCGCCTTCAGACTCTATCAGTTAAACGTATTCACACTTTTACTCCTGAAATCTCGATCTTAATTCTCCTCACTTCCAGCGATACATTTCTTATCATGTTGCCTCTGAGAATTTAGTGTCAAATCAGAAAATGCAACATCCCGTGGTTGATATTTCCTTTGTTTGCAAGAAAATGTTCGAAGAGATGTTGTTGATCATATCTGGGACTTAAAGGCGATCGCGTTCACCAAGAAAAAGAACACCTGATCGCAATTTGAGTAAGGCCGTGACTCTAGGTATTACCGGGTAACCTGCTAAAAAAAACCTGGTTTCGAAATTAAGCTTCATTTTTTGCTGGGAAAGTAGTTATTACTTGTTTAGAAACTGAAAACGAAATAAAAAAAAATGCAATCAATTTGGAACCGAGGATATACTGTACTAAAAAAGATATATTCAAATAGCTACCAATCACTGTTGAGCGTACCTGTGATGATGCAAATAATCAGCAGAAGAATTCCACAAATGTACGCCGCGGCGTTCAACCAAGTCATGTTTCTTTCCTACCCTAAGCAGGGGAGAAATAAACGTCCAGAAAATTGTTACAATGGGAAAGTGAGGAAAGTGTTTTCATTCAGTTAAATTTCGAGGGATTCCAGAGTTGATCGATGTTGTTCATTTTATAATAGTCACTATGGCCGTTGCAATTTATTATTTCCCTGATTACATGGAATAACTGAACTGCAGCTGCAGGCGGAATTGGTTTCAACAGACGCAATTTAACTCTTTACACTCTAACTTAGTATACATGTTCTTCAAACTGCTCTCTCTACATTTCTTAAGATGCTGACAAGTAGAATTTGTTAGGCAATCAAGAGCTTCTTTATCACTTTTGGTGATTCGTTTCCTTTAATCTCGAGAACTCTATGTGTGATTCGTGGGTGATATTTTAAGGAGTAATTAGATGTTAAGAAGAGTTTTAACACTAGCTTGATGTTTTAGGTCACTCAGGAGTCACTCCTAATTCCGTGGAAAAAATCTTATTTGTACTCTTTCCGATGTCTTCCCGATATTTTATTTGGTAAAATTTGACATTTGTTTGGTGATTTTGAATTTGTTCCCGCTGAGTCTTGTAGGTCGGACTCATCATTGTTCGTAACTCGGTTTATTTTGGTCTTTAGTTTAAAAAGTGTTTGAAAGGAAGTTGACAGCTTATCAAGTGTTCGATGTTGCCTTCACTGGAAAACGATCTCGTTTATTACTTCAGCAAGGAGAGTTACAATCAATATCACTTACCAGAGGCGTGGATGTTTGCTATCTGGTGATCCCAGTCTTTTCAACAACGAGTTTTATAAGTCAGCAGCCTGTAAACGTTTCGTTAACTAATAGTTCTCCAAATTAGGTTCTGTGCCACGAGTAGTGTAACAATTAAGTTAAATGATGAACAAATACGTAATCGAACCAATCATTTATATCCAACAATTAAATTAAATGGATTATAATAACCTATTAAACAACCAACTTGATTGGTCGACAACCGTGTCATTAGAAAGCAGGTTAGGGTATGTTGCATTCTCTTTAATTAGTTCCGAAGCCGTAAAAATGCTAAATATCTTGACAATACGTTAAACTGAAATTTGTAAAATACTTAATTTGTGCATATGGTGACAATTTGATGTCCAGAAGCGATCAGATAACAATTAGAATTACAGCGTACACTACCTTTGTACACAACACGCTTGGTTTAACTCAATCATGTCGCCGTCAAATGTGTTAGTGGCAATATTGTGAATAGAACAGGTCGCATATTGCTCGGCTGTTTTGAACAATATGCTCCCTGTTTCCAAATATTAAAGAGCTAATTATTTTTAAAAGTAACATGTACTTTATGATCGCAATGTGCCAATTGTACTATACAAGTTCTTTTAATTCACAATTTTTTTCCTATTTCCCATCTTTTACTCGAGTCAAGATAACAATCTTTACTAACAGAGTTTTCTATCTTCAACTCTTATCGTTTATAAAGAAGTGCAAATAATTACCTCCATCCAAAAATAACCAAAACCCTTCTACTAAAAAATGAAGTATACTTCAATCAACGAATAACTCTTATCATCGATTATCATTACTATGCGCTCCTGAGGACTAAGAATCTTGTTTGTTCCAGATATTCAACAACTTCTTTCGTCTGTTAACACTCAAGTTTTATCTTTGAATACATATGGAATTTTTTCCACATCTGTGAGCTCTGAATTTTTTTGTAACATTTAAGGGCTAAGGTGAGGTACCTCCTGCTCCGCCAGTCAAGCGATATCAATAACTAAACTGGATGTGCCGGCAAAAACACTATGGTGGTATGTGGACATATTTTATCCTAAGCATACCCCTCAATCAGCCTTATTTGCTCGTACATCCTCGTTGTTTGCAAGACCCTTACTGTTAAGACATTCCAGAAAATCGCTGTATGGTCTCTACAAGTTCCTCCAGTTTCTTTATCCTGACAACTATCATGTCAGTTTTCTTTATCATGAGTCGTACAGCAGTCTTAAGGTAAATGGATGCGCGCGCGTTTGTTCGAGTTTATGACGTAGAACAGATGTTTCCAGGATACTTGCTGTATGTGTTCGCTCCCCGCCCAAAGCTACATGAGAAAATCTGTTTAACAGAAACGTTGCTGAGTCTTACAAACTCAAGGAACATGGCGACGAGAAAGATTCTACGCAAGGACGAGCAACTTTTAAACAAACTTAACTCAATTCTAGTTATGTACAAGAATTTCCAACATAGTGCCGATGAACAAGATAAACTTATCATCATAGAGGCATTGGTTGATCTGCGCGAGATCCTGACAAGAACATACATCTCAAAACCTTTAAAAGCAAATGACGTGTCAGAGATCGAGCTGATTTTAAAAGATCTGAACAGTCACGTGAAAGCCATGGCGCTGGACGAATTGTTTGATGAAATAAATGACATAAAAGGCAGATTGGATCTTGTAGAGAAACGATTCGAACTAGAAGATACTAGAAGACATCCAAAGATGTATTTTCGCGATGAGGGTGAGTTGTAGCCTCATCATTGTTATCATATTCAATGTTAAGTCACTTCTACCATCACTGGCTTCCTAATTATTTTAATTTGTCATCGAGATTCTGAGTTACTCCGAGGCACAAGCTACCACTCATATTTCCCAGCATGGTAATAAAATACAGAGTGACGGACTGGTTGAATGAACGTCCGTCAAAACGACCGACAAACCTATTGAGTAACTGACTGAACAAAGGATTGACTGAATGACTGATTGAAGGACTGACTAAACACTCGACCCACCGATCCACCGATCCACAGACTGACAGTTGATGGACTGCGCGAGTGACTAACCGACAGACCAACTATCTGTCTGACTGTATGACTAACTAACTGACTGACCGACTGTCTGACCGACTTATTGACTCACTGACTGACCGATTGTGTCCGACTGTCTGACTGACTGAGAGACTGACTGTCTGTCTGTCTGACTGAATTATTGACTGACTGTCTGTCTGTCTGACTGAGTTATTGACTGACTGTCTGTCTGTCTGACTGAATTATTGACTAACTGATTGATTGACTGACTCATTGACTGACTGACTGACTGATTGACTGATTATTTGTCTGACTGACTTATTGACTGACTAACCGACAATGTGTCCGACTGTCTGACTAACTAATGAGTGACCATCTATCTGTCTGTCTGTCAGTCTGTGTGACTGACTTATTGACTGACTGACCGACTGCCTGATTTACTTATCGACTGCACCAGCTTGTTTATGAAAAATTAAATGGTATGCGTATTGTTAACTCTTTTTACACGCTATAGTTACTGAACTTTGCAATTCAAACGTACTCAATGTAACAATTAAAAAAATGTGCTCAAGCGTGTGGCTAGATTTCTTTTTTGTCCTTTCATTTCGTATACACAGATGAAGATGAAATATGGAGCAGAGTTAGTGCTATGAGGAAAGAAAAACTTGGCCAATCAAGTTTAGTGTTAAGATCTAAACTCCCACCACACATGCGCAAAGTGAGGTTTAATTTACCAGGCTCACATGTTCGTGAGGAAGCTGGGTCAGATAAGGAGATTGCCGCAAAAGAAAACAGGCCAGAAGCGTCTGATTGGATACCAAGACACGTCCAATCAACTAAGCGATTGCCTCACAATAGAATTAACAATGTTCATGGGCTTACAAGCCAAAGGAGAACACGATTTCGACCGGCAAAGAGACGTGACATGTCGGCAAATTACACAGCTTCTCTGGAAAACGAGAAGGAAATGCAAAGTGCTCGTAGCACGGCTGTGCACCATGAAAATATTGCTACAACCACAACCGTTGCTAAATACGATGACGACGACAACAAACAGAAAAAGTCCAACAATGAGACACCCCTCCGTTGTGGAGATTGCCAGAGGATTTTAAAAGAAAGAGACAAGTTTTGGGGTTTGGAGTCTGATTCAGAAGAGGAGGAAATCAAAGATTTTAATGAGCATGTACGACGTCGTAGTCTGAGACTAGATTCAAGATCTTTTAAGAACGTAAAAGAAAAAGCAGCAGATAATGGTAGGTCTTACGAAGGAAAAAGAATCGCTGGGCGTGGTACCTGGGCCACCCCAGCTTATGTGCCTCCTTGGGATTTAAGGAGAGCTTCCAGCACAAGGAACTCTTCGATGATAGAGAAAGGATGGTTTGGTGACAGGAAAGGTATTTAGATTATCATAGCTCTTTGACTGTTTTCTTAGCGTCAATGAAACAGGCTGAAAACTGAAATCGAATTCGGAGCGAATTTTAGCTACGCCCTTGTTCGTCGAGAACTCACTGATTTCAGTTTTTCTTTCTTTGTGTCATCTCATTAATTGGGTGAGAAATAATCTATGTTATCATATGGCTCGTGCGACCCCGCGTGTGCAATCTCACAGAAAACCATAATGGAAACTGACGTGTGTAGTGTGTAGGGCTGGAAGGGTTGACGTGAACTGATCAGGAAAAAACCGTCTGGCCAAGCACTCACTCGCCTTTGTCGCAAAAACTTGAGGGAAAAAAAGAAAAGAGAAAAAAAGTCGCGTTTTTCGACGAATTGTGTGTTTTATTGTTCTGACTCGAAAAGACATAGGAAAGGGTTTTTTATTATCGAATCTTTTTCGTGGTTGTCCCTCAAGCGCCCGTCTATCGCATACTACTTAGGCTAAAACAAAATTTCTAAATTTTCAACATTAGTGGTCAAGTGACAAAATGCTCATTTACTGTTCGGGCCAGACGTGTGTAAGGCCGGATTGGTTGACGTGAGCCGCTCCGGAAAAAGCCGTCCGGCCCTGCACTCATAAGGCTTTGCCGCAAAAATTTAAAGGAAAAAAACAAAAGATTAAACAAAAGGTCTGTCATGGTGCACGGACCTCGCTGTCCTCGGTCCGTACGTCAAGAGACGTCGAGCCAAATATTTTCCCGTCTGGCCCTCCCATTCAGTCAAAAAGTACATATTATGTCGAGCCGATCAAATAGTGTAACTCACTCTTGTTGATGTTGGTCCAGAAAATCTTGTCATCTTACCTAGCTCCTTGATCCCTCAACCACTCACCTTCCCCCCACATTCAACTCGCGCATGTTTTATACTGTCTTGTGGAAGACACAGACTCAATTACGGAACAGAAGAAGCCGTGAGAAATACTAACCCTGCTAACAATAGAAATAAAGATTCTCTGTATCTTAGACTGCGAAAAGAGTAGTCGTTCGCAGACCTAAGATCATCATCAAGTACGGAAGCGAACGTAAGGGGTTTGGAAAGGGATGAGGAGAGAAGGGACGGGTGGGAGACGTCCATTGAATTCCACAGACTTTCCACGTGCTTTTCTTCCGCTTCATTCCTGCTCTTAAAGCCGGCGACACACTTGGTGATTATCGTCGATCGCCGCGATCGGCAATTAAAATCGCCGGGTGTGTCGCCGGCTTTACACGCTTACTTCACAACAACGTTTGTATGCAGATTATGAAACAATCGTAGCTTCTATCTAATATATCAGTGTTGCAATTTGAAATTGGAAATATAAAACCTGCAATATTTAAAACTGGATTTTTTATGTTCTTTGCAGGAATTGTAAAGAAGTTATTTACTCGCCTGAAAGGTCGCCATCATTGATCTCAGGAGTCTGCACTTAGTTCAGTTCGAATCTTCGTCTTAATTCTGTTTAACTCTCCTTGATACAGTTAGCTTTATGGTTCAGTTCCAGCTTGAAAGCACTTTGCATAATAATTTATCCTTAACTGAAATGTCATTTGTTGTTCCCTTGATGGCAAGCGTTTATGTTCTTATTTTAAAGCGATGACGCATAACTCCTTCGATGAATGTTGCATACTTGCTGCACACTGTTCGCGCTCTCTTCACTGCACGGATGTGTGCGCATACGAGAAAGACGATATAATGATTTAAAACATCATTAAATGAACGCCTGTCTTAAGGCATTGAGTTATACGCGTGCGCTTGTTAACAAAGAAAACGCAACAGCTCACGTGCTAATATATGTGCACGTGCGGTCAGTAACAGCTATTACGCAAAAGCTCGTGCACCAGTAAGTGTACGCGAGTGATCAGTAACAGATATAACAGAGCACCCGACGCATCAGTAAGTGTGTGCGTGTGATCAGTACCAGATATAACGCAACAGCTCACGCGCTAGTAAGTGTACCCTTGCAACATGAGAACGCGGGGTCTTTGTCTTCTTTTTGTGTGCGCCGACAAACGCACGCAAAGACCTCGCCTTCCTTTGAGTATTTCGCTAAAACACGCCTGTTTTACGTCGCCGTCGTTCTATGAATTTATACTGTATTCACATTGACTAGTTCGCTGGATTTTCGTCAAATACTGCATCCCGAGATCAAAGTTTCACACGTGACGGTAGCCGCCTCTGATCCCGATATATGTCAGTTCGCAGATTCTGGCCATTTTATTGTTTGCCTTTTCTGACGCCGAGTTCGGTGGATCAATCACCCCTTCAGCGTCTGTGGGGTATACTGGTCACGACTTTTGTGAGATTTGGTGGCTCCTAGGGAACACTGTAGATAAAAAAGGCGTGCTTTGGCTGGGTCATGACAGGACGGAAAACGCGTGCACTGTAAGTACCTCCCGCTGTCCCATACAAAGCCTTAGAAAACTTTTCTAAGGCTTTGTATGGGACAACGAGAGGTACTTACAGTGCACGCATTATCCGTCCTGTCATGAAGGTCAATGATTGTTATGCATGCTGCTTTCAAAACATATGAACTACAGATTTTTAGCTTTGCTTTGGATAAAACTTGCTTTTGTGGAGTTCTATTTTTCGAAATATGAAGGCAAATCTGCACAACTATAAACGCCGCCATTTTCTTTAAGCTGTCTTCACGGTGGTCCGTATTATTTCCATATATATTTTCCAGCACATCGAAGTTAACCATTCGTGTCTTCAATTCGAGGAAGGAAGAGTTAAATTTTCATGATGTCTGGAGCAGCAAAGTCCCCCGCTAAAAAGAAGCCAGTTGTGCCTAAGAAGCCAGTCGAACATCCAACTTATTTTGAGATGACCAAGGCTGCCATCCAAGCGCTGAAAGAGAGAAACGGTTCCTCCCGCCAAGCCATTGAGAAGTATATCAAAGCCAACTACAAGGTTGGTGAGGTCAGCTCACATTTGAAGATGGCTTTGAAGAGGGGCGCTGCAAGTGGAAAACTCCTCCAAACTAAGGGAGTTGGTGCTTCGGGATCCTTCAAGCTGCCTAAGGAAGAAAAGAAGGACAAGAAACCGATAAAGAAGCCGGCGGCAAAGAGGGAGCCTGTTGCCAAACCAAAGAAATCCTCCGCCAAGAAGTCAGCAAAGAAACCAGCGGTTAAGAAGCCAGAAGCGAAAAAAACCTCAGCTAAGAAGCCAGTGGCAAAGAAACTCGCGGACAAAAAACCGACAGAAAAGAAACCCGCAGCCAAGAAGCCAGCTAAGAAAAGTCCCACTAAAAAGCCCACCAAGAAATCGGCAGCCAAGAAAGCCTAAGGAGTGTTGGCTGCTTATCATTAACAAAACGGTTCCTTTAGGAGCCACCAAATGTAATAAAAGAAATAACCAACTGTGCAATTTTCGAAAGTAAGTTTAACTGCCCTTCTTGCCTGTATCTTCTGTTTACCTTTCGAGAGCCATTCCTTTATAAAGGTGCTGGTTTTGCTTTGCCAACATCAATACATTATATGCCTCGGCAGACGCCTGACGAAGACTAGACTAGCAGTTGCAGACTAGCACTATAGCAGTTGAAACTTCGCAATCAAAACAATTGATAGACTTACCCTTTATCATAAGACAAACGGTTCAACGTTAATTTCTACAAAAACCACGATGAACAACATTTTCTATGACATTTTATGCCTAGTCATGAATCAATGGCTGTAAGAGAAATTGCGCCAAAAATCGATTGTTACTTACGTACCTAGAGCTGACATTTCTAGAAAGTGCTCTCAATGCTTGTCACGGCAGTGAGGCAGTCTTTTACCTCTGTCACTAGTTAGGAAAGAAGGTTTGCTGTCCTGTCCTGTCAATGGGCACTTCTTTGCTTTGGCCTCAGAGAGATTCAGCGCAACTTCTTATGGTAGTCATTGAATCGTGACTGGGTCAAAAATGTTCATGAATGGACAGAAAGAACCCCCCCCCCCCCCCCCCAAAGACAAAGGACTTCTGTCGCTGGCTTGTGTAAAGGCGAGCATTTAGCGAAGGAAATGATGAACATGCTACCTCTACTCAAAATATATATAACAAAAATTGTTCAGTGAACAGGAATTGAAAATAGACAGATGCCCAAGGTATTATCTTCATACTAAACGGGTTTAGCCCCTCCGAGCACCTCTTTGTCTTTAGCCTAAGTTATTATCTGGTCTAAGACGTGAGGAGTTTTACAAGATTGCCCTTGACTGCATGGGAAACAGCTAGTAGTATCGTCTAAAACTCTAGTTTGATCGCAATGTTCCAACTCTCAAAATCCTATAGAATTAAATAAAGAAGCAAATGAGGAAGTAGCTTATTCTCCTGGTGAAAACACCAATTCAGTCGATAAAATAACCTCTCCTCGATCTCTGGTCCCCTGCACACCTGTCTTGGAGACATCCGATGTCATAGACGATGATAAAGATGAAGAACTTCCAACGTTTGACCTCTTTTCCCTTTTGGGCATTGAAATTGTGTAGTGAGCACTAATTGCGGCGACCAAAGAGAATAGGACGAGTACATACTGAGGAAATGAAATTAGTCTCGGTCATTGCCGTAAGTTTTAAGGAAGCTTTAAGAAGGATCGCACAAGCATTAGACATTAAAACATGAGGCGATGACACAGTTCAATGTCACTTCTCTCGACGATTCTAAGGATTTCACACGGCTTAGACACTTGTCGTCTATAGCTATTCTTGATGTCCATAAAAATGCTCTCCAGTTTCCAAATAGCGAAATAGTTATGTCACGGATAC